>NC_058099.1:80782500-81060000 GCF_020171115.1 Neogale vison | reverse complement strand
TACCACTATACTACCAGACAGAAAAAGGAAAAAGAGGGAAAAAAAAGTTTTTGTTAACGGGGGGTACTTGAGTTATTTGATAACACTGATTGTCAGCTTGCTCAGAAAAAGCACACCCCTTTCTCCGTGCATTTAAGAATTTTTTTTTTTCAAATATTTATTACTTTGGCTGCTGGGATAAAGGGACTGGTTGCAGTAAAGTGCCAGGCCCACAGGTAGAAACTACCTGCTATGTTGCTGATTCCAGGAACCATCCTTGGCTCTCATGAAATATTTATGGTCTATGATGGCAAAAGAGCAACAAAAGACAAGGAAAACAGTGATCAGCAAAAGAGGGGTTAACAAAAACACTCTTCACTATATTGTAGGAGTTGCATCTGCACAACCCTCAACCTTTGCTAGTTTTATTTGCATTTAGGAGACGGTCTCCCCTTATGAGAAAGTGTGACCCCAAGACCTTTCACTTGACCTTTTCTCTGCTAATTCTAGCAATGTGCAATAAGACTCTCCACCAAGGGGCAGCCAAAGGTGGAATGGCCAACTAGAAATTTCATTTCCCAACCGAGGGAACATTTCAATTTCTAGGAAATCAATTGAGCTTCTATTAAAAACAATGACACATCTATGTGCTTTCCACAAATAGGTTGCTTCTTGTGGGAAGGCAGAAAGCTACCCTCCCTGGAGCCTCCAGATGAGCCCTGATTTATCCCTTCTGCACCAAGAATCATGTGAGCTGAAAGGTCAGGCAGTCAAAGATTTATGCTTTGTTTTATAAGATTGCTCAGAGAGAGAACTCTTTTCCCTCTCTTGTTTATTTTTTATCCTCCCTAGCCTGTCGTCCATTTTTCTGCCCAAACTAGACCATAGAAAGGGAAATGGGAAAATGTCCTGTAATACGAGCCCAGGAGCTTGCTGTGTCCCCAGATGGCAGGATATGTGAACCAATGAGGCTAGCCTCCCGTGGCCAGGTACCACAACCCACCCAGAAAGGGACACATGCATCACTGTGCCTTGTAAATCTTTTCTAACCTCAGTTCTGAACTGGGATTTATTTGTTTTTCTAGGCAGATAGATCTGGCTCTCTCTGGGCCCTACAAAATGATCTGTCACTGTCTGCCTGACAGTCTGTAATAAAGTCAGCTTGCCAGGTTTAGCAAATGGATGCCATATCTTAGATCATGTTGGTTTTTTTTTCATGTATTAGATTCCCATCTTAGGCCACCCAGACACTGGTCTTTAAAGTACACACCTCCATCTCCCACTCTGGAACATCTATCTGAACAGGGCACTGTAGAGGACAAGGGCTACATGAGTTTATCACTTGCTTTCCGGGTATTCTTATTAATACCTATTATTATTGACATGGTAACATTTAGAGAAACAACTGGTCCATCAACTGATATGTGAGAACCAGGAAAAAAAAAAAACAAAAAACATCTTCAGAGCCTACAAATTTTTAACCAGTATGTTGACCTTTACCAAGCTCACTTGTTTCTCTCCCAATCTGTGTCTCTTTTTTCCCCCTATTTAATTTAATGATATCATTATGATGCTGTGAACAGAGCTAGAAATCCATCAGTGTGCTTTGACTGCTTTCCCCCTTTATCTTCATATCCACGCATCTCATATATTACTGATTAAGCCTGAAAATGGCTGGAAATGGCCCCTGCCTCACTGCAGCCCTCAGTCATCTCTCATTTGGATTATTGGGATAACCTGGGATCTGAGTTCTCTGACTTTGGTCCTTTTCCATTATAGTCTGTATCCTTCCTGCATAGTCCATGATTCTTAACACATCCTCCTCTCTAGAACTATCAATGCTCTCTCCTCTCTCTCTCTCTCTCTTTTTCCTAATACAAAGTTCAAAATGCTTAGAATGGCTTCCCTTTACTTTCCAGACTCATTTGTTGCCATTACCGTCACCCACAAACTCGTGTGCTTGCTCCAGTAACCCTGTAATCCACCATGACCTTCCACATCTCCAAACAACTATTTCAAAATTTCCATCTATCTGGATGGCCATACCCCCCTTCCTTAACTCAGAAAACAAACACACATATAAAGATTGGATTTCAGGGTCTACTTCAAATATCATCTTCATGAACCATCCCTCAACGCATTCAAGATGAATTAAGCTGCCTTGCCCTCTTTTTTCCTGTGCTGCCTCTTTATTCATCTTCTAGGGAAGCACGTATACTCCTGCTTTATGGCAACTGGCAAGTGTTTCTTATTTTCCCTATATCTGAAGTCAGAGTGTATCTCTTTTATGTCTTTACCTCTAGTAATGGACCCAATGTTTAGCCATTAAGCCTAGAATACTCTGATCAGCTGCAGGAACATGACAAATAATTAAATTAAGGAACTGAAAGTATTTGGTTTTTGCAAAAAATTGCGTGAAAAGAATTACATAGATAGTCTATAGTATCTTCCAAAGGCTTATAACATCAATCACATTCAGGCACTTTGTTTAGATTGAAATGGGTTTTTCTCTACAACTCTTCTTCTTGCTTTATATTTGTACAATATTTAAATATTATAATATCAAATTTTAAGTCCTGAAACTTGAAGTGACCTTGAAGAAGTCAGCTGTTGATTTTTTTGGAACTTCTCTAGGTGAAAGTACTCAGAGAACCAGAGAACTTCAGGGCATTTACCACTCTCTCATTGTGTAGACTCTGCTGAGGCTGTTAAACACAGTCCTGGACCTTATTTTACTTCGTTGTTTTTTTTTCCCATGAGTCTTTTAAATTTATCTTTTGCATAGATAATGCATTCACATGTTTCTAAAAGTCTTGCACCGGTCATCTTTTTCCACCAACCCATTACAACCACCCCATTTCTTTTGCTTCCCTTAACTTCTTGTATTCTGTATCCTTCTACAAATACAACCAAATATGGATATACATTTTTACTTTTCTTCTTTTCCCACACAAAAGGTATGTGTTCATCTGGGTCCTCTGGAAAGCTGCAGCTGAGATAAAATTAAATGCAAGAATAATTACCAGTTATAATTGTTGGGTCAAAGGGAATATACATTTACAATTCATAATAAATATTTCTAAAATTGTTCTCCTTAGAGACTGCACCATTTTGCATTCCTTTTGGCAAAGTATGAGGTTGTCAGTTTCTCATTTTGCCAAAAGAATGTGCTGTTGAACTTTTGAATTTTGTCACTCTCCTGTGATAGGATTTTAATTTATGTTTATCTTATTATGAGTAAGTTTTAACATCTTTCATGTTTTTAAGAGCCATTGATATTTCTTTTTCTACGAACTGTTTATGTCCTTTATAAATGTTCTACTGGCTTATTAGGTACTCTTTATATACATGGAAGGATTAGTCTTTTCCTGTAATAAGATATGCAATTTTTTTCTGGTTATATTTTATCTTTTTTGTTTGTTTGTTTGTTTTTTGTTTTGTTTTTGTTTTTGTTTTTTTAATTAAATTTATTTATTTTCAGCATAACAGTATTCATTATTTTTGCACCACACCCAGTGCTCCATGCAATCCATGCCCTCTATAATACCCACCAACTGCTACCCCAACCTCCCACCACCCCGCTACTTCAAACCCCTCAGATTGTTTTTCAGAGTCCATAGTCTCTCATGATTCACCTCCCCTTCCAATTTCCCCCAACTCCCTTCTCCTCTCTAACTCCCCATGTCCTCCATGCTATTTGTTATGCTCCACAAATAAGTGAAACCATATGATAATTGACTCTCTCTGCTTGACTTATTTCACTCAGCATATTTTATCTTTTGACTTTGTTTATGATATATTCTTCCATTCAGAAGATACTCTGTGTAGAATAAATTAGTCATTTTTTTAATGGTTTCATAGATAACTAGAAAGCTTTCCTCTCTCCAAGGTTCTGAAAGAATTATTCCATGTATTCTTCTAGCACTTTAATGTGTGAACTTTTTAGATATGATATTTTAAAATTAAATTTTCTATTGATTTGAAGTGTATCCAAGTCTATATTACAAAATATGAATTCAGCTATCTTTTGAAAAAGCTATCTAATTGTCCTAAAACATACATGTTGAAAAAATAAAAATAAAAAATAAAAGATATATGTTTGAGAAGAATAGGTATTAACTCTTCTTTAAACTTAAGTTGGGTAGAATTTGCCTGAGAAGCAATCTGGCCCTGGACTTTTGTTTGTTGGGAGTTTACTGATTACTGATTCAATTGCTTTGCTGGTTATTGGTCTGTTCAAGTTTTCTGTTTCTTCCTGTTTCAGTTTTGGTAGTTTATATGTTTGTAAGAATTTCTCCATTTCTTCCAGGTTTTCCCATTTGTGGAGATATAATCTAAATTCATTCTATGAAGCCAGCAGTATTCTGATAGCAAAACCAGATAAAGACTCCACTAAAACAACAACAACAACAATAACAAAAAAACTATAGGCCAATATCCCTGATGAACATGGATGCAAAAATTCTCAGTAAAATTCTAACCAACAATACATTGAAAGACTCATTCACCATGATCAAGTGGGATTTATTCCTGGGTTGCAAAGGTGGTTCAATATTTGCAAGTCAATCAACATGATATGCCATATTAATAAAAGATTAAGAACCATATGATAATTTCAGAAAAAGATGCAGAAAAAGAATTTGACAAATTCTTTGGCAAAAGAATTTGACAAATTCTTTGGCAAAAGAATTTGACAATTTGACAACATCCATTCATGTTAAAAATTCTCAACAAGGGGCGCCTGGGTGGCTCAGTGGGTTAGGCCGCTGCCTTCGGCTCAGGTCATGATCTCAGGGTCCTGGGATCGAGTCCCGCGTCGGGCTCTCTGCTCAGCAGGGAGCCTGCTTCCCTCTCTCTCTCTCTGCCTGCCTCTCCGTCTACTTGTGATTTCTTTCTGTCAAATAAATAAATAAAATCTTAAAAAAAAAAATTTGCAACAAGGTAGGGTTAGAGGGAACATACCTCAACATAATAAAGGCCATCTACAAAAACCTACAGCTAATATCATTCTCAAGAGGGAAAATTGAGAGTTTTTCCTCTACAGTCAGGAACAAGACAAGGAGGTCCATTCTCATCACTACTACTTAACATAATACTAGAAATCCTAGCCACCACAATCAGACAACAAAAAAGGAAAATAGGCACCCAAATCTTCAAACTGGCAAGGAAGAAGTCAAACTCTCAATAGTTGCAGATGACATACAGCATGCAGTTGTAGATACTCTACATGGAAAACTCATAAGCTTCTACCAAAAAACTGCTAGAACTGATACGTAAGATTCACTGAAGTTGCAAGATATATAATTAATGTAAAGAAATCTGTTGCATTTCTTTACATCCATAATGAAGCAGCAAAAAGAGAAATTAAGAAATCAATCTTATTTACAGTTGCATCAAAGACAAGGTATCTGGTAATAAACTTAACCAAAGAAGTGAAAGAACTGTACTCTAAAAACTATAAAATGCTGATGGAAGAAATTGAAGATGACACAAAGACATGGAAAAAATTCCATGCTCATGGATGGGAAGAACAACTATTGTTAAAATGTCTGTCTCTATTACCCAAAGCAATCTACACACTTAATGCTATCCTTATCAAAATACCAACAAAATTTTTCATAGAGCTAGAACAAAGAATCCTAACATTTGTATGAAACCACAAAAGACCACGAGTTGCCAAAGCAATCATGATAAAGAAAAGCAAAGCTGGAGGCAACACAATTCTGGACTTTGAGTTGCATTATAAAGCTGTAGTAATCAAAACAGGCACAAAAATAGACACACAGATCAATAGGATAGATTAGAAAACTCAGAAATAAAGCCATAACTATATGGTCAATTAATCTTTGACAAAGCAGGAAAAAATATCCAATGGAAAAAGATAGTCTCTTCAACAAATGGTGGGAAAACTGGATAGTCACATGCAAAAGAATGGAGCTGGATCCCCGTGTTTTATCATAACAAAAATAAATACAAAATGGATTAAAGACCTAAATGTAAGACTTGAAACCATAAAAATCCTAGAGAACAGTAAGTAACTGCTTTGACATTGGCCATACCAACTTCTTTTTTAGATATGTCTCCTGAGGCAAGGGAATCAAAAGAAAAAATAAACTACTGAGATTTCATCAAAGTAACAAGCTTCTACACAGTGAGGGAAACAATCAACAAAACTAAAGATCAATCTACAGATAGAAGGTATTTGCAAATGGTACTTGATAAGGGTTAGTATCCAAAATCTATAAAGAACTTATCAAACTCAGCAACCAAAAAACAAATATTCCCGTTAAAAAAACGGGCAGAAGACATGAGTAGACATTTTTTCCAAAGAATGCATACAGATGACCAACAGAAACAAGAAAAGATAGTCAACATCATTCATCATCAGGGAAATACAAATTAAAACCTCAGTCAGAATGGTGAAAATTAACAACACACAATAAAACAATAGGTGTTGGCAAGGATGCAAAGAGGGACCCTCTTAAACTGCTAGTGAAAATGCATACTGGCACAGCCGCTGTGGAAAACAGTATGGAGTTTTCTCAAATAGTTAAGAAGAGAGTTATCATATACTTCAGCAATTGCACTACTGGGTATTTACACAAAGGATTCAAAAGAATTAATTTGAAGGGATACATGCACCCTGGTGTTTATAGCAGCATTATCAACAATAGCCAAATTATGGAAAGAGCCCAAATGTCCATCAACTGATGAATGGATAAAGAAGAAATAAATATGTCTTCAAAATGGGATATTACTTGGCCACCCAAAGAATGAAATATTGCTATTTGTAAGGATGTGAATGGAGCTAGAAAGCATTATACTAAGCAAAATAAGTCAGAGAAACACAAATACCATATGATTTCACTCATATGTGGAATTTAAGAAACAAAACAAATAATCATAGGTAAAACAGACAGCCAAGCCAAGAAACAGACTCTTTTAACTGTAGAGAACAAACTGATGGTGACCAGAAAGGGGTGTGGGGGAAGATGGGTGAAACAGGTGATTTTTCATTAAGGAATGAAGTTGTCATGATGCACAACAGGTGTCATATGGAAGTATTGAATCACGATATTGTACACCTGAAACTAACATTAGACTGTTATTAACTAACTGAAATTTAAATAAAAACAAAACTAAAATTAAAAAACGAAAGATACATGTTTGTTTATTCTACTGATGTGAAGCCACATCTATCATACAATAATATGTATTTGCTCTATTTCTGGACTTTTCTTTTATAAAGATTGTATTTATGTATTTGACACAGAGAGAGAGATCACAGGTAGGCAGAGAGGCAGGCAGAGAGAGAGGGGGAAGCAGGCTCCCTGCTGAGCAGAGACCTTCTGGACCCTATTTTAAACAAGTTGAGAGTATATGATTCATGACAATTAAAGGATTCCTACCCCCTCCCACCCCCCCAAAATTTGAATTTTCAGCCCTGTTATAAAGGACTTAAAATGGATTGAAGTTCATTTATTTGAACAGAGCTTCAGGAATCCTCTAAAATCTTCTTGCTATGTACACACAGAAAACTGTTATTTTTTTTTCTAAACCAGGTTCTGCAGAATTCCTGTTAATTCTAAAACATACACAGTATCCTTCCAATCCTTGTTTTTTGCTCAAGTTATCCAGATTCATTTTAGGGCTTGTGAAAGTCCAGATACATCCTCTGTTTTTTTTTGTTGTTGTTATTGTTGGTTTTTGTTTTTTGTTTTTAAAATTTTATTGATCCACTTGACAGAGATCACAAGTAGGCAGAGAGGCAGGCGGGAGGGGGCGGGGGGGGGGCGAGTTGGGGGGAAAGTAGGTTCCCTGCTGAGCAGAGAGCCTGATGTGGGGCTCAATCCCAGGACCCTGGGATCATGACCTGAGCCAAAGACAGAGGCTTTAACCCACTGAGACACCTAGGTGCCCCAGACAGACATATACTCTGTTAATAGAATATTAAACTTGCTCACTATAGTCTAGGTGTTAAATACATTATGTTATACTCATCAGTTATATTTAAATTGGTAAACTATACCAATTGGAATAAACTAAGATATATAGAAACACGGATATAATCTGATTATTAATGTAGTTGAAATAATTCATGTCTAAAAGTTACCTTTTCGATAATTTTAAGAACTCAAATAATAAAAAGTTACATGTAAAAAATTTTATTCCAACCTTCCCATCTTCTAAGAAATCAACATAAGTATTTTGGTGTATATGCTGTTATTAATAATGTAAATGAAGTGTGGCAGAATATTCCACCCAGAAATATGCCTCTCAGGCATAAGGATTATTTTGAGCTGATTATTTTAAGAAACAGCAGACCCAGAAAAAGCTCTGAAAACAGTGTAGAAGTTACCCTTTTGTAAGGGAGATTTGCATTTACAAAGGGAATCTCCATTTCTAAATGGCGTCTCCCTCTCTTAACTAAAGAGAAAAGGGTGACTTTAAATTACAAAAGAATCTTATCAATGGAAAAGGCACAGGCTTAAATCTGCATAACAAATCATACCTGGTTTACCAGGATCCCTCTCACCCTTTTCTTTTGTCTTTCTCTGAAGTATTCATTTTTTTTAAGGCTTTATGTACTTCTTAGAGAGAACAAGAGAGAGAGAGAGAGAGAGAGAGCATGCTTAGCAGGTAGAGGGGCAGAGGGAGAAGTGGACTCTCCGCTGAGCAGCAGCTGGATCCCAGGACCCTGAGATCATAACCTGAGCCAAAGGCAGACCCTTAACTGACTGAGCCACCCAGGTGACCCTGTCTGAAGTATTTAAACTTGAATTCTGAGAGTTACTCATTTTTTCCTGGGTATCTTTCATGTATACACAAGATACATATGTTAATAAATCTCTGCTTGTTTCTCTCTCCTTCACTGGTTTCTTGTTACAGGAGCCCCAGCCAAGAATTTAGAAAGCTAGAGGGGGAATTATTTTTTACTTACTTTTGTCATGCATGGAAGTTCTATAATGTTGACTCACCCACCTTTTTCCCTATAAGTTTCTCCCCCCTAATGCAGCAATGGTATCAAACAGAGATAATAAGACAGTGTGAATACACAATACATTTCATTTATTTACAAAAATTATAAACAAATTAGAAAAAGATACGATGCTTTTCTTGTACATATAAAGTTCTAGAATATGTAGGCTCAGCAAAATCCCTTTGAACTATTGACCTAAGTCTGTCCCATTTTGACCTAATTATCACAACAGAAATTCTTCCTACATATCTCAGAATTCTAAGGAAACATCTAAACAAGATGCTATTTTATGCCTGATAACATTACTTTACTGCATAAACATTTCTCAGTAAAATTATTATGAAGAGTGGCACCTCCTATCAGAGAAACAAACAAACAAAAATCTCTCTTGCTCCATTTTTGCAAACTATAATCTTGTTCTGTGCTTTTCCTCTTGTAGTTTCAAAACTACATCCTCCTGCAACATGGAGCTTCTTACCTTGTCCTTCTCTAGGATTTCTCATTGGCCTATAAATGTTCCCCTGAATTCACTGACATAAATGCAATATATTTCTAAACTAAACTGATATGGAAAACAAGGGCAAAAGAAAAATTGAATTTCCTTACTACTTCCAGACCATTGAAACAGGCAGAGTGACCTTCCTTTGGGAGCTCAGCTGCCTTGATGTTGACACTTTGCTAAGAGCAAAAGACAATCTTAGCCCAACCCCCTATGAACTGTGAGTCTATTTTAAACATATAGAAACCCCTTTATAAACTCCCTTTATCGATACTCCCTAAGATATATGTCAGCAATCATCCTCCAGGCACATGGTCCCCTGATAAACATCTGAGGAGTCTCAGGACTGAGCTTCTGCTAAACTATGATAAATGACCTCTTCTGACCAATAGCTAGCCCTCTCAGGGTACTGGAAAACTTGTTCCCACAATAACTAGAAGGTTTGTGCTGTCCCTAACCCCCTTCTAACTTGAGAGTATATGATGGGCCACTCCTCACCACCTCGGTGCAGTTCTTCCTGCCCATGGGTTCTGTCCCCATACTTTCATAAAACCACCTTTTTATAACAAAGACGTCTCAGGAACTTTTCTTTTTTGGAGTTCTCAAGAAATTTTTTCCACATCATAAACTGATGACATTCACCTTCCCTTTGAAACTAGTTTGCCTTTTGATCTAACTAGCCAACACAGGTCACTATGTTTACAATACCAAATTCTGAAATGAGCCAACTTCAATTCAAATCCAGGTGCTATAATAAACTCACAGTGAGACTGGGGAAAATGCTAAAATTCTCTATACATTAGTTTTCTCATCTGTAAAGTGAGTCTTAGTGTATTAGCTTCAGGCAAAGTTTTGAGGATTAAACAAGATAATGCATATAAAGTTCCTGACATTGCCTGGTACATAGCCCTCAGTGAGACTTAATAATTTTGATAAGGAGGAGGGGAAGGAGGAGGGGGATAATGTTAATGATTATGGTAATAATGTCCTAATTTTAATGTGAATAGAGATAGTCTTGTACTGTACTGAATACATTGTTTCCCAGTCACCTCCATGCCATGAAAAATGGCAACACTTAAGAAACAGCAGAGAGCAAAAAAAGTCATCTTCTCCAATCTGAAGGAGATATCATGGTCTTATTAAAAATTTTCTACAGTAAAGAGGATGATGCTATAGTATGGGAGATTTTCTCTAAAGTGAATATTGGCACCCTAAACTACGTCAGACATTTCAGTCCACTCTGGAGTGTCTAGAGCCCTGAAGCTTGGCTTTGACACAGTATTTCTATTTTCATGCCAATGCTCCACTCCACTGTGCTCTAAGAATATAGCGTAAGTATAAAAATGATGACTGGTAGCCCTACTTTGACAATTGTTTTCAAGGTGTGGTGATCCAATTTCAAATTAATTGTAACATAGCATAACAAGAGACCCAAGGTTGAGGATGTACCTTATCCAAAAGTTGCCAGTCACTTCTTGTGTGACTTTGAATACATTCCTTAACTTTTTGGGATCTCAGCATTTCCAGCTAAGTTGGAAGTAATTGTAGAGGCCACTTTCAGGCAATCAACTTGAACAATGGAAATGTGAGTCAGGCGGAAGGGCCCACAGTGACACACTGGCTGAGTTCGAACAAGCCCAGTGGGTGGCCCACATCAAAATATCCGTAAGCCCTAGCTGATCAATATGTTACTTACACCCAGACACAGGTACCAAAAAAGGAAAATTCTGTATGTTCCCATACCTCCTCACCTTCCCCCTATAACAACAGCCTGCCCCAGCCTCTGTTCTGCTGTCCTGCCTGCTGCTCCCTTGCAGTGTGCTCAAGGTGTATTCTATCTCCTTCATTCTGCCTTAGGTGAATTCTTTCACCACGCGTGCCCTGCAGGCTTCCATCAGATTGGCTCACCTCACATTTGGGGGCCCCCATCCAGTCGGGAGACCCCACAGTAGTTAGGCTTGTAAATACTTCTTTTAGTGCTACACTGAAATCAAAAGATTGGTTGTGGTTCCTGCTTTAAGGTAGCTCTGCTGTTACTGGTCTTCTCACGAAAAGCTGAGTCCTGCCTTGTTCTTGAATCAGATCCCAAGACTATAATATTAAGAAAGACCTGTGGCCCCTACATGGCTCAGTTGGTTAAGGTTAAGCATTAGACTCATAATTTCCACTCAGGTCAGGATCTCATGGGTCTTGAGATGGAGCCCCAGGTGGGGCTCCCCGAATGGCAGGGAGGCTGCTTGAGATTCTTTCCCTCTCTCTGCCTCTCCCCCTACTTCCATGCACATGTGCACACTCTCTCTTCCCAATGGGTGAATAAATCTTGAATGAATGAATAAATGAATAAACCTGTCCGAAAGAACTATACCTATACCTGTGGTGAACACATCATGATGCAAAAACTGGTCAAATCACTAAGTTGTACATCTGAAACTAAGGCAATATTGTCTATCAACTATATGCAAATAAAAAATAAAAATGAAATAAACAATGTAAAAAGGAAAAAGAACTCTTCATTCATGTGAAGAAAGCATCCTGTTTAAAATCAACTTTAGTTTAGGTAACTGGATGTATCAAAAGAAAAGTAGTAAATAGAGACTTGCTTCCCTTTCTTCTGAAAAAATCTTGGGAGATACCCAAATCTCTGAATGCAGTCCCACAAACTGGTTTGGAGATCATATAGCAGCGTAATTAGAAAGAAGAAAACTGAAGGAAAGAAGAGTGAAAGGGAAGTAGGGACAAAAGGTAGAAAAACATGAAAACAAAACAATCTATTTCATACCACTCAAAGTGTGGTCCTTGGCCTAGTTACATTGGCATCACCCAAGAACTGTTCTATAGAATCTCATACATCCCACTGATCTGTTGTAGGGATGGTATTGGTGCATGGATCCTTTTTATCTGCCAATATGCCCATCCTTTAGCTGCCACAAGTGCTTGCTGCTAACAACTCACAGCTGCCCCTTTATCTAGAGAGTTACCCCTGGCCAAACAGGAGCTTCCTCACTTGGAAAGCTACACAGTACCCACCCAACAAACTTCAGTTAACAATTGACTGATACCAAGGGATGAAAGCCTGGTTCCTCATCTTAGGATGAGATTACTTAGTGCAGGATGTGTTCCAAAACTTCCTCCTAGGTTCAGACTAAAGCTCATCTTTGACTGAGACTATAGTCACGATTAGCTTTTATGGCCTGCTTTGTCAGGCACTGTTCACTCTTTTTCTCCTGAGAATACTCCTCTAGTGACTTGAATAAGAATCCCCATCTCACGCTCCACTTTTAAGAAACCCAACCTAAGTTGGTTTGTCCTAGAAATAGATCTGAGAAGCAGATGCTAAGGATAGAATTTTGTAGTTAAATCTAACTTGCCAGCTGGATCACGAGTGGTAGGTGATGTACTGATAGTCTTTGGGACGCTGTAACAGACTTTCATCCGAGGAGAAAGGGATGAGATGCAGGTTGAAGGGATGCACTAACTGGTACAATTTCTTAGGCACTGGAGAGATATGGGGAAGTAGCAACTTTAAAGACTGTGAAATTGAGTGGCTGTTGCTAAGTACCATTGACTTAGTGAAGAAAGAAAATGACAGGTTCAGACCTCTTAATAATTCAAAGTAAAGTGTGAGTGTCAGCGGCCTCCTTGGTAGCTTTTGAAAAGATTCTCATCACCTGAAGCCAGAGGGTGGAAATGACTGTAGACAGAGAACTTAAGTGAGATATTGGCAGAGCTTTGAAGAATTCTTGGGCTCAGCAAATCTACCATGACATTATAGGACCTAGAGAGGGAACGAGTGGAACTCTGAGATTTAAGATGAGGGTCTGTAGGTAGATGAACTTGTGATCTTGTATCCTCAATTTCTCTGAGCCTACCAAGCCAGAAGAAGTGGCCTACTTCTTTTGGAGGAGAGATCAGTCACTTTGTTTAAGACTGTGCAGAGGCCTCCAAGGAGATAGGTACCAGACAAAACGATGAATACCACTTTAGAATCTGCCCTCTCATCTCCACCCATACTTTAATATAATCAAATCTCAGCAGAGCCAGCTTGGAGAAGTGCTAGACCTGTCAGGGATGAGGAGGGATTATACATCAAAGTTGCTATAGGACATGCACTGGCAGGAACCAGGAAAATGTGTCTGGGATTGAATCCTGAAGGTGCTACATCAAGAAGGTGGGGTATAAAACTAGATAAAGGAGGATTTACAATATGAGAAAACTTTCTAATGATATAGGATTCAACTACCTGGCAAGAACCCTAAGTGATGCTTCTAAAAGACTTAGGAGAAAAGAAAATAATAGCTGGCATTAAATTAGAGAGGCCATGGAACATTGTGAGAAACAGGGTTATAGAGCTGAGGCTGCTAGAATGGATCAGTCATATACAACTGGAAAACCTACCAGCTGGTCATTTTCCTTAAGAGGCCTGGAGAGCACTCCATTAATTAAAGTAATAAGGAATGAACTGGGGAGGAACACATCAACATCACTGCAATTCACAGTAATGCTTGTCTTCTGTGGGTTGAATTAGTAACTATTATAGAGCTGAGTTGCCTAGAAGCAATGTGGATGACAGGATCTTGGAATAGCATGGTTAGCAAAGTATGAATGGCTGTCAAGAGGGGTCTGACTTAAAATGGTCTTTAGAAATAACTTAGAGTACATGGTATTCCTAGAGGCAAGATCAATAGCAGCCAATGCCCATGGTACTATCAAATCTATCTATCAACTATCTATCTATCTATCTATCTATCATCATCATCTTCCTCCAAAAAATCAGGAGTACATGGGTAGTGCAAAGAAGTGTTTTTAAGTTGGAAAGCAAGGACAGATACCCAAGGAAATCCTTCCAGCATAATAGGAAGGAAAGGAGAAAGAAGAAAGAAGGGATGGATGTTCACATTTTGATTTTGTTATTCTTTTGGAAAATTTTTAATGATGAAAAGTTCTGTTGACTTTTTATTCTCCTGTTGTGGTCCAGCACATATGCTCAATGAGTGAGGAGAGTGGAGAAATTATAGAAAAGTGGAATTGTTTTGAGCACTTAGGCAAGAGAATTGACTAAAGAACAATCATATGAGGTCAGCTAAGACAGGGAGCTTTGTTTCCTTCACTGGTGTGCCCCAAATGCTTCTAAGAATGCCTAGTACACAGTAAACACTAAAGGAACTAATGGATTATTTTCAGGGTTTGTTGAAGCTGACCATTATTATATAACATTTATGGTGGCATCAACATAATTACTTGTGTTGATTTTATCCTAGATGAATTACCCCTTTATTAGAATATGGGTCTTAAAAAGACACACTCGCTTTTGCCCAGCACAACAGATGAAAGACAAATGAAAAGATGTCAAAAGTAGAGTTCTTTAGGTTTGGAATTAAGTAATGAACAATGAAGTTTTCCTTGGAGAGGGAGGAAATGAGACAAACCATTCTCAGATGGACAGGGAGATGTATAAAGTGTCTTGTAGTTCCTGACTAAGTTGAAGAATTGGCATACTGAGGGCATAAGATGAAAGGATGAAATTGGGTGGAATGTCATACTGTGTTTTCAGATGGCAGAAGTGTTCCTAGTGAGAAGTTCTAGGATATGGCCATTACTAAAATGGAATGGAAGTAAAGGGCTCAGGGATTAGAAGCAGTAGATGGTGAGAGACCAGATTATTGGATGGTCTATCCACATGAATGTTGGGGACTCTGATTCCTCCTACTTCAAGTTCTCTCCTGGGCCCCATTCCACCTCTTTCTTATCCCCAAGTCTCCTCAGAATCAGCGTTTCCTGCAACTCCAAGCTTTAGTCAGGGCATAACTCTGGACAAGAAAGCAGAAATGGGACAGAGAGAAAGAGGTCTGGAGTAGACATCTGTTTTTTTTTTCATACCTAGCATTCATTCACCTTTTGGAAACAATAAAGACAATAAAGATGTCTTTATTGACATCTAGAGAACTAACCCCATTCTCAGTATCAGTCTATGGGCAGGTGGAGTTGTCTTTCCCTAACACTTCTATTTTAAGAATGCATCTATAACTCCAGCTTGGCCAAAAGATGATTTTATGCTTTTGACAACAGTGATTGGCCAGGGATGGGCAAAACTGAGCCAAAAATGGAGCCAATAAGGCACAGTGGGATTTTCTACAGGGACTAATGAGAGACATAACAATTTTTAGCTACACTTAAAACTTGGAGGATACACTTAAAGCTACAAAATTGTTAGACGGGGGGAGAAGTAAAGATAGGGGAGGAATAGCAGACAGAGATGCCATCAGGATGCAGGAGTTCAGCTAGATAGTTATCAAACCATTCCAAACACCTACAAATCCAACAGGAGATCGAAGAGAAGAGCAGCAATTCTAGAAACAAAAATTGACCACTCTCTGACAGGTAGGACATGGGAAGAAGTGAATCTGAAGCAACGGGAAGATAAACTATGGGGAGAGGGTCCAGCTCCTAGCAAGCAGTGGAGAAATGGGGCACAAAATTTGAACTTTTAAAAGTCTGCTCCACTGAGGGGCATCACTCCAGAAGCTAAGTGGGGGTAGAGCCCTCGCAGGGACAGTGTGGTCTCAAGTCCCGTGGGGTCACAGAAGGATTGTGGGGTCTGATTGTGGCAGAGCTCACAGGTATCAGAGCAGAAAAGCCGGCTATAGAGACAGAGCTGAGGAGTGAGCTCTCACTCCGGGTTACCTTAAACTGTGATCTGTGGCACAGACAGGCCAGTGCTCTTTGAGCAGGGATCCCACAAGTGGCAGATCCAGGCAGATCAATCTTCATCTGCCGGAAGAGCAGAGCAGCAGGATCTGTTGGGCTTGAAGACTAACCGGGTCCGTGTGCCAGAGAGAGAAATGCTTGTTTACAGGCGGTGTGAGCTTGGAGCACAGCCAGAGGCCAGGGAGATGGGAGTGATTGAGCACTTTTCTCCAGGGCACACTGAGGAGTATGGCCCTGAGCTCTCTGCTTCTCTGGGCCGGAGACTGGGAGGCCACCATTTTTATTCCCATCCTCAGGGCTCTACAGGAAGTGTTCAGGGAACAAAAGCTCCCTAGAGTGAACCTGAGCAGATTACTTAGCCCAGTCCATGGCAAGGGCGGCACAGCTCCGCCTCAGACAAACATTTGAGAATCACTGCAATAGACCCCTCTCCCAAAGATCAGCAAGAACATCAGCCTAGACCAACCTCACTGATCAAGGAGAACAGTGGAATACCAGAGGAGGGGAAAGCAAAGCATGGAATTCATGGCTTTCTCCCCATGCATGATTCTTTAGTCTTGCAAAGTTAATTAAATTTTTTAAATTTTATTTTTTTCTTGTTTTAATTTTTTTGAACTTTTCCTCTTTCCTCTTTTAATGTTTTTTTAACTAGTTTATCTTAACAATACCTTCCTAAAAAAACATTTTAAAACCTTCATTATTATAGTCATATTTTATCCTATATTGTGTATATATATACATATATACATGTATACATATTTGTATACATACTGGGTTTTTTCTTTGAAAAAATTTTGTGATACAAGTTCTTCTAATAGATAAAAATTTACCCTAAATCTAGCACAGGGCTTTGTTCTAGTCTCCAGCCTGAGAAATTTCTCTCTACTTCTTTTCCTTTCTTTTTCCATCCAACTTATCTTATCAATTCCTTTTTTAGAATTTTTTTTTAAATTTTCATCTTTACAGGCATATTCCATGCCTTCATCATGTTTACCCTTATTTTTGTATATATATAAGTTTTCTTTCTTTAAAATTCTAGGAGGTAGTTTCTTCTAAGAGACCAAAATACACTGAAAGTCAAGTGGGTGGTTCTGTTCTATTCACGAGTCTAATATATATATGTAAATATATATATATATATATATATATATATATATATATAAATTTTTTAAAAAATTTAAACTTCTTTTAACTCCCTTTCTTCTCCCCCTGATTTGGGGTCTCTACTGATTTGGTTAGCATATATTTTATGGGGTCTTTGGCACCCTTTTGGTATTTTATTCTCTCCTTCATTTATTCTTAAATGGATAAAATGACAAGGCAGAAAAACTCACCACCAAAAAAAAGAACAAGAGGCAGTACCAAAGGCTAGGGACATGATCAATACGGACATTGGTAAATATGTCAGATCTAGAGCTCAGAATGACGATTCTCAAGGTGCTAGCTGGGCTCAAAAAAGGCATGGAAGATATTAGAGAAACTCTGTCTGGAGAAATAACAGCCCTTTCTGGAGAAATAAAAGAACTAAAATCAAACCAGGATGAAATTTTTAAAAAGCTATTAATGAGGTACAATAAAAAATGGAGGGGCACCTGGGTGGCTCAGTGGATTAAAGCCTCTGCCTTCGGCTCAGGTCATGATCCCAGGGTCCTGGGATCGAGCCCCACATCGGGCTCTCTGCTCTGCAGGGAGCCTGCTTCCTCCTCTCTCTCTCTCTCTGCCTGCCTCTCTGCCTACTTGTGATCTCTGTCTGTCAAATAAATAAATAAAAATCTTTTTAAAAAAATGGAGGCTCTTACTGCTAGAATGAATGAGGCAAAAGAGAGAATTAGTGATATAGAAGACCAAATGAATGCGCTATATTAAATGTATTAACAAGAACAGAAATTAAACCTTGCAGCCTGTAGGGTTTCCTTCCTCTATAATGTTGGCTAGGTCCACAGAAGCTGAAGGATACTTCTACACACCTATGGTCTGGGAGCTAGGGCAAAAGAGAGAGACTATGGTAAAGCCAGATGAGCCATGTTATACCAGCTTCCCTCCCCGCCCCCCAAGTTTGAATACTGGTAAGTCAGGTGGTTCTCAGGGTTTATTTTACTTAACCATTCAGGATAAACCCAAACTACCTTGACCTCTCTAGGTCACCTTTCCTTCCTTCCTTTGGATGCTCCAGTCTCTTTGATGGTTACTTACCAGGTGCCACTTCATTTAGCCATTAGGCAATTTTGACCTTGATGACTTGGACATGAATGAGGACAAAGATCCACTTGGCATGTTTGGAGACTTTTGCGCCAGCAAACTGAAGAAGTTGTCCAAGAAGAAACCCTTGCATTAGGAAGACTTCTGAGAAGATTCCAATCATCCTCACTTGTGGTGTTCACACCCTTGTGTAATTACACCTCCCCTTAAGCATAGGCTGGACTTAGTGATTTGCCTCTGAGTGATAGAATAAAGGAAAGGTAATAGGATGTCATTTCCATTACTGTTTCCAAAAGATTGTAACTTCTATCTTGTTTGCAAACTCTCTCCTTGATTTGATGAAGTAAGCTGCCATTCTGGAGAAGCCTAAATGATAAGGAATCAGCCAGCTCCAGCCAAGAACCAGCCAGGTACTGAGGATCTCATTCCAACAGAGTTTGAGGAACTGTATCCTGCCAGCAACTATGTGACCGAGTACAGGAGTTGGTCCTTCCCCAGTCAAGCCTCCAGATGAGAATGTAGTAGCCTCAGCTGACACCTAAAATACAACCTTGAAGCAGAGAATCCAGGTAGGCCTCACCCAAATTTCTGGCCCACAAAAGCCATGAGATAATAAGTATGTATTTTTTTAACCCAATAAATTTTGGAATATCCATTACATAGCAATATATAATTAAGGTACCCCTCAATTACTGTAACCTTGGGGTAAAATGTTGCATGTCTCAGAAGGCAGGCTTCATATAGGAGGACAATGTCCCTGGCAACATCCCTGAGGGCACTGTCTTCATGCTCAAAGACTATGCCATATATTCACATGTGGAAATGGTATCATTGGGCCTCAGTAGCCCCCTGGAGGTAAGGCCTAGCTGACACAGTATCCTACCCGACAAATAGTTTGGAAGCAGAAGAAAGGGAGTTTAAATCAAGTTCTAGACTTTAAGTGTTTTTTTTTTCACTATTTGTAAAGGCTTGAAGGTTTTCAGAGTAAGCATGCTATAATTTTTATGAAAAAAATAAATATTTTATTTAAAGATTTTTATTTATTTATTTATTTGACAGATATCACAAGTAGGTAGAGAGGCAAGCAGAGAGAGAGAGAGAGGAGGAAGCAGGCTCACTGCTGAGCAGAGAGGCCGATGTGGGGCTTGATCCCAGGACCCTGAGATCATAACCTGAGCCGAAGACACAGGCTTAACCCATTGAGCCACCCAGTAACCCCCCAAAATGTAAATGTTTTAAATGCAGAACATCAGAGCAGAACCAAATAAAGAACCCCAGGACAAAACTGAGAAGGGCACTGTCAGGCTTTGTACAAGGGACTGGTGCCCTTGTAGAACCCAAAAGTGTTAACTACTAAGAGTTGAATGCGCTGCTTCCTTTTCCTGAGCACAAGGCCCAGCCCCAGTCCCGGTGCAGCACACAGAAGAAACTCTTTATTAGAAGAAACATTTATTGAGGAGGATTAATATTTTTGGTTGTGCTAAAGGTTGTTCTCATCAGAGGATATATTGTCATGAAAATTGTGAAGCTTTCTCAATAAGGACTGAATGATTTCTTTAGAGAAATTTTTCTCTCTGGAAGTGCTGGAGAAGCATTTTCTGCCTGAGTAGAAGAGTCAAATCGCTAAACACAATACTTTCGTCAGGGTCAACCCTGGTGGCCCAAAGGACCTGGAATATTTGATGCACAAAGGTGGGGCTTGGATGAGACACACACTCCCCAGAGGGCAAAGACAGGGGTTGACCCTGGCTTAATAGTTGATCCTTGAAATCTTCAGCTTACTGGGGATGTCTGAACATCTGTTGTGTCTCTGTTGTGTCTGACACTTGTAAGACGGTTCTGGTTAACACAGGCAGCTTCTTGGCTGCTGGATGTGAAACTTGCTGGTTTCTTTTGTTGTGGGTCAGAGAGAGCCCAGTAGTTGGAGTGAGGTCTCCTGTCAGACCTGTAGTTCCTCCTGCTGCTGGCTTAACTCTGAGGCCTCAGATCCGTACATATGTGTCAGCTTCTCTTCTAGGACATTCCCAAAGGAAGTGAGCTGGTGAGCTTCAGGAGGCTGATCACTCCCAAAAGCAGCTACGCTTTCAACTGGGTCTCGGTGCTGCAATAAGGTGGACATGAACTTGGTTTTTTGAGGGGGACATTCTTGATGCCATGTGGTTTTTTTCTTGGAATTCATCCACTGAGAAAATTGCCTTATTTTTTTCTGAAGTAACTCTCAAGAGGAAACTATTCGTTCTGTGACAGAACGAATTAGAGAGTGAGGAAGCACTCTCTAATGTTCTGTCCTCAGCATGGTAGCTCTCCTCTCTGCCTGCAGATGTCCCTACTCCTGAGTCCTCACTTCTGCATTTTCTTGCTTTGGGATCCTGAGGTCTCACTTTCTTTGCACTTTTACTTTGTGAGAAATTCGTAGGCTGGCCCTTACAGAAGGCCAGCTTCAAGTCCAAGGACTCCTCCTGCTGTTCTGTGCTAATTGTGCTGTCCTTCAGTTGGACGTGCAGCACCTGGGATGCATCCATGTCCCCGCTGCACACACTCTGGGACTGAGTGAGGGAGGCCTTGGAAGTCAAGCTATCTGAAGTAGGAGGCATGTCAGTGGGACATCCTTGAGCCTGGTTATGCTCCTCACTCTCCAGTTTAAACTTTCACTCACTCAGGATCTGTCTTTTCAGGTGTGATAGTTAAGAATCTTGGGGAACCCGTATTTTTGGTGAGGGGTGTTCCATGGTCAGGGCAGTTTCTACCTTGCTCATGTTGACATTTATCATTTTGGAGCTTCCCAACTCACTGGTTGTCAAGGTGTCCCAAGATTGGGGTTGAAGAGTACAGAGCTCCTTGGTGTCAAATACATCCCTGGACAGGTTGGACATGGCAAAAGTTTTAAATTCTTCTCCACCATCACTTTTTCCTATTCCATTTCTACTCTTTTACTGGAACTCACATTCTCATGCATGGACTCAGGTCCAGCCCCAGCTTGCCTTGTGGGTTCCTCTGGGCCACAGTGTGTTGTCGTGTACAATCTCACTGGGTTGCACTTGAGCTCTGATGCTGTAAGGGCTGAAAAGTCTGGCTGCCCCACTCAGCTATCTGGATACACTCTTCAGTCTTATGATCAGTGAAAGAGTGTGATGCCTTCAGGCCCCCCTGTCCTTCACTGATCACTGATGACATAGCGGGAATAACCCACAGTGGGGACTGACTTTATGGTTCTCACCTTGTTTCCCAAATAAGGTTTAGAGCTTCCCTCAAGGGGTTTAAAAAACTCAGCTTTGGAATCCACCCCAGAAATATACATGACTGAGGAGGGAAAGTCAAATTGGGGGAGAGACCATGTTTTGGCTTCTCTCAACATATAGAATTTTATGGATTCAAGAACCCTGACGGATAGACCCCACCTCTGACTCATGCGAAATCTAATAATATGGGCCTCTAGCACCTGTTGTATACTGGGATCAAGAAAAGAATGCTCAAGAGTGGTGCCCTGGCAGTAAACCCTACCCACCATTGTCTTTTTAGAATCTGTGTTTTCTGTAGTAGACTGGGAACTCCCAGAGAAAGGCAATGTATTGTCATCAGTCAGCCACGAATAACACACACCTATAGGAATCCTACCCACAGGGATCTGCCAAAACTTCTTGCTCATATGTAAACTAAGAATGCTTTTCATTTGATTCTGGTCTGTGTCCTTCCTTGAGACACTTAATAATTCATTCCCTGAGTGATTCCTTGAATGACACATACAGTTACTTGTCTCCAAGGCAGCCCTCAGACCCTTCAGTAGGTAGCATTCTGAGACCCTTTGTGGGCTGTCTTCTGAACTCTTCTCTAGGATATACCCAAGATTCCTCCTCATATCCTACCTTAGCTGGAATTTTGTTTGGACCCTGCTATCTGGAGATGACTTCTCAGGACCAGGTTTCAATGAGATAGAAATTGATTTAGATTGAATCACAGTTAAAGAGCAGTCTGGCAGTGGTGAAACAGATGGCATTGGTGGTGCATGATGAAAAGCAAATGAATCAGTGGGATTCCTCATCTGAGACAGATTTGGTAAGAGGTTGATACCCTGTGAAATGGTGGGGTCAAGAGCAGAGATGGTATTCAGAGGTAAAGTGGCCTTTGGTTGTCTGAGCATCATATGGTAGGAAAGAAGTCAAAGGAAGGGGTAGAGGTATGGAAAGGTTCCCTGGGAACAAAGAATCCTAGGCTTTTGGCTCTAGTGACAGGGAGTGCCCAGAGGAGAGAGAAAGAAAAAGTCAGTTAAAGGGGTTATTGGGTTAGGTGAGAAGATGGATGGGGTTTGGGGGAAAGGATCAGACAAAGAGGCTGGTATTAGGCTCCTAGAGCAACTGTAGAGAAGTCAAGAGATAAAGTGAATGATGAGTGAGTCACAGGAGCTGTAAAACCAAGGGGATCAGAGAAGGAGTAGAATCTTCTGGGGCCTCTGGGAACAGCAGCCAATTCACCTCAGCAGTTGTGCTGTTACACACCCCACAGTAGGGGTCTGGACATAACAGTTGATGAAAGTGGATGGTATCATGACGCCAGCCTAGGGGGTTGTGGGAGACAGGAGGTACAAAACTGAAACCAGGACCAGAACAAACATATGTGACCCTGGCTGGTCTGGCAAAGGTTGCCCCCCACCCACCAACATCCCCAAGACTTTCAAATTCTAACTCTGAGAATTTTCCATCTCACCTCAATTCCAGGCTTCCCTGAGGCCCTAGAAATACATAGACTCTGCTTAAAAGAGGGGTACAGGAAAGAATGTAATGTCTACTCACCTTTACAGAAGAGAAAGCACCTTTCTTGCCTCCCCTCCTTCTGACAAGTTCTCCACTCTAGGAAATCAGGAGAATGATGAAGATAGAAGCAAGAGATCTTATAAAAGCTTGAATAGAGTGTCTGTTAAAGATATCCTTGGTATATTGGACTTGGAGAGCTCCAAGAATTAGGATACAAGGTTGCATGGTGAATGATAATAATAAGACTTACATTATTTGATCATTCACAATGGGCTTTTGTGTGTATTATCTATCCCATGTGATACTGAAAACCACCTTATGTGGAACATAGGTCAATGGTTACCTCAAGGAAGAAGTTGAGTATCCATGATGTCACAGGTCTTTCAGAAAGTCTCAGAACTTCAGAAGTTCTGACTCTTAATGTCTCACATGGCCACCTATTACACAGCACCCATTGTCCAGATCCATTACTGCTTCATGCTCAGTCATGGTCAGAGCAGGGAATCTGAGGAGGGTTTTGCACTCTAACTGTGTTTCCATGAGCCTCTCCTCTGAGGCCTCTTTTTTCTGAGAGGGAATGTATCTGGCAGCTAGCATCCTCAGAGATTACGGACCTGAGCCCTCATGGAAAGGACAAGAAGGGTCAGCTTTGGAGAGCTCAGGTGGAATAGGCAGAACCTTACCTTTCCTTCTCTTGGCTCTTCCCTGATGCTAGAACAAAAAGAAAAGAATGAGGGGTGGGGACTCATCTCTCACTCTTCTCAGAAATGGAGACATTCTTTATCCAAGAGTACCAGGAATTTAATTTATAGAACTTTGTGTTCCTTGCTTTTCTCATCTTTTAAGGTTTTAAAAGATTTTTAATATTTCCTTTGAAAACCAAAGGAGGATTTTGTCTGGGAGGTCCACACTTGATATTCTCAGTCAGATTTTCTCAAACTAAATCCTGAGAGTCACATCTGTGCTCCCTTAGGTAGACCTGTATCCTAGGATATAGCTCAGACCCCAATCTCTTCTCAGAAGCTCAGCACTGTTCTCCTGATCAGCCCAACATGAAGGCAGGCTTGATTGAGTTATGCTTGACATGGGAATGTGACTCATGATCAAGACCTGGGAAAACTTGTTTCTTAAACAGTCCTCATATTCTCCATATAACCCATCCAGAACTGCAGAATCCCTGTGTATGGGATTTTCCCCAAGACCCACCACCATAGCCAAATAGACTATGAGTTTCAAGTAGAATCCTTAGCGCTTCCTTAATACTTCGCCCTATCAGATCTCTTTTCCTAGAGGAGTTAATGTCTATTCTTTCCTTAGACTTCCCATTTTAGGTGTTTCTCTGACCTACCAAACTCATTGAGAAGTATGAGAAGAGGGACAGGAAAATAAAGAGTCATTCTCTGAAGGGCATCTTCTGGCTCCAGATCTAAAGGCCTGGGAGTCATCTCTTCAGTCTGTGAAAGAAGCAAAATGCTGAATGGACTAAAAATCAATGACATTTCTTGGAACCATAGTGGCAAACCACTACCTCAAATCTTATGAGAGTGTCAGTGCAGAAAATCATACCTAAGATTTGCTTACCTGAAACAGAAGGCACTGGAGGCTCAACACAGCTCTCCTGGTAGGAACACTTAAACAGATTGCTGGAGGATGAATATGGGCTAGCACGAAAGTGAGAAAGTCCTGGGGTCACAATCTAATGGATGATTCCCATTTATGTATGGGTTATATTACCAGGAACCCAACCTGGTTCCCATAGTAAAGAGCTACAAAAAAAAAAGAAGAAAGAAAGAAAAAAAAAAATGAATGCTCTTGTTTCTGGCAGGGGAATGTAGTGTCTGAGAGAAAGGAGAAAGGTAACCTATTTTGAAAAAATTGTGAAATATTCCCAGAGAGTTTTCCATAACAGAAGTCTGCTCAGTTGGGAAAAGCCTACCAGAGCTTTATGCCCCATGGGAGAAGGTAAATTACCCAACTACAGCAGCCCCCTCTAGCTTTCCTCTCTCATCTGTAGAGTGGAAGAAAACAAAATAATAATCTCTGAAATACTAGTGAACATCACAATCCAGGAACATAAGGCCATTAAAAGACGAATGATTAATCATCTCCCCTCCCCTGACACCTTACTACAGTATTGACAGCTCTGGTGTAGGAACAGGATCATAGCTAAAAAGAGCTGCAAGGTATAGGTTTTATTTAGGGAGATTTAGGGAAACCTAAAGACCCTAAAGGAGACAAAGGACACTAGAGGAAATTGCAGCCTCTGAGATGTATAGCTACACTAAATATTAAAGACATGCCAACACCTAACCAGATTAACATAAGACTTCACATTAAAGGTCTCTTTATTTCAGTTCCCATTATCCAATACATCATGCTTGGATTTCATAGAAAAATTACAAGGCATGCTAAAAGGCAGGGAAAAGCAAACTGAGAAGACAAATGAAGTATCAGATGTACATTCAGATATGACATATTTCAGAATTCTCATACATAGAAGCTAAAATAACCACGATTATTCTGTTAATGGTTCTACTTGAAAAGGTAGACAGTATACAAAAGCAGATGATGCATGTAATCCAGGAAAGGAAAATTCTATGAAAGAATCAAAAGGAAATGTTAGAAAACAAAAGCAGTATGAAGAATGAAGAATGCCTTTGATTAACTCCTCTGTAGGTTGCATAAGGTCAAGGAAAGAATATGTGAGTCTGCATAAATGTCAGTAGAAACTTACCAAACTGAAATACAAAGAGGAAAATAATTTTCTTAATGCTAAAATCTAGAATATCCAAGAACTGTGTTTCAAACTATATAATAGATATGTAGAAGAAGAAAGAACAGAAAAAATGTTTGAAGTAATAATGGGCAAGGAGTTTCCAAGATTAATAACAGGTTAGTGATACATTGTAGAAGTTCAGAGTACACCAAGCAGGGAAATATTAAAAAAGTCTATACCTGGATATATCATATTCAAACTTATGAAAACAAAATATAAAATTTTGAAATAATCCAGAGGTAAATAAAAACCCTACCTCTAGAGGGAAAAAACATAAGAATTATGACCTATTATCATAAACCATGAAAGTAAGAGATTGGAGTGAAATGTTAAGTGTGGAAGAAAAAACCACCAATCCAAAATTTTATATCTAGTGATATTATGCTGCAAAAGTAAAAGAGAAATAAAATCTTAGAGAAATAAAAACAGGGAGTTCATCAGCAAAAGACCTTCCCTGCATAAATGTTAAAAGAAGTTCTTTGTCAAGAAAGAAAATAACTCAGATCTGCATAAAGGAAAGGAAGAGAAGTAATGAATGAGGATAAATAAAACTTTCATTCATCTTATTCTCAATTGACCTAGTAATAATAATGATAGTGTGTTGGGTGATTATAGCATATGGATAAGTGAAATGAATGGCATCAGTGGTACAAGGGACAGGAGGAATTGGACACTCCTGCACTATCTAATAAATGATATAACATTATATGAAAGTGGACTTAGAGTAGTTGTAAATATATATTACAAACTCTAAGACAATCACTAAAATATTTTTAAACAGAGAATAATTGATTGACTAACAAAAGTAAGAAAATAGAATTATATATAATGCTTTTTCAAAATCAGAAAAGGCAGAAAAAGAGGGGAAGGATAGGTATAATGAATTGCTATTCATTATAACAGTATGGACAAGGTAGAGATATTAATCCTACTATATTTAAACATCACTTGGGGCACCTGGGTGTTTCAGTAGGTTAAGTGGCTGCCTTCTGCACATGTCGTGATTCAAAGGTCCTGGGATTGAGCCCTGCATGGGGCTCCCGGCTCAGCAAAAAGCTTGCTTCTCCCTCTTCATATACCTGCTGCTCTGCCAATTTGCGCTCCCTCTCTCTATTAAATAAATAAATAAAATCTTTTAAAAAAATCACTAAATGGAAGTAGTCTAAATTCACCAATTAAAAAAGGAGACTGTTGGAGCACATTGGAAAAAAAAAAACAAGACCTAATTATATGTTGTCTATAAAATACTCACTTTAAATATGACACAGATAGATTAAAAACAAAGAGACACAGAAAAATGTACAATGCTAACATTAATGAAAAGAAAATAGGAGTAATTCTATTATTTTGGGCAAAGCAAACTTCACAACAAGGGAAATTATCAGGGGTAAAGAAGAGCATTACATAACAACAAAGAGGACAATTCTCCAAGAAGACAGAACACTCCTTAACAGGTACACATGTAACAACATAGTGTCAAAATAGGTGAGGCAAAAACTGGTATAATTGCAAGCAAATATGAATGAATCCACTGTTACTGTTGGAGACTTCAACAGTCCTTTTCAGAAATGGGCAGATTCAGCAGGCAGAAAACCAGTAAAGATATAGTTGACCCAAACAACATCATCAATCAACTTGCTCTAATTGACATTTATAAAATACCTCATCCAACCACAGAATACACATACTTCTCAAGCTCACATGGAACGTTCACTAAGATGGACCATATTCAGGGCCATAAAACACACCTTAACAAATATAAAATAGAAATCACACACAGTATGTTTTCAGACCATAGTAGACTTAAACTAGAAATCAACTACAGAAAGATAACTAGAAATCCCAATGTGTTTAGATTAGATTAAATGGCAACTACTAATACACAAGCCAAGAAAGGAGACTCAAAAGAAAAGAAATATTTTAAACCAAATGAAAATTAAAATTCAACTGAAGGGGTGCTTAAGTGGCTCAATCAGTTAAACATCTGGCTCTTAGTCTCAGCTCAGGTCTTGATCTCAGGATCATGAGTTGAAGCCCTGTCTTGGGCTCTACATTGAGCATAGACTCATAAAATAAATAAAATAGAATAAAAAATAAACTACTTAAAATTTGTAAGATTCAGCAAAAGCATCATTTGGAAGTTGTTTTGAATTCATCTATTTGAAAAGAAAGATTTAGTATCTTTGAGAGACTTTATTTACCTGATTGACATCCCTGTTTCCAAAATACTGGTAAACACAACTGCCTCTTTCGGTAGCACAGCACCAGAGGAAGGAGCCTCACCCGACCCAGGAAAGCAAGGATGGGAAGACTGAGCAGGTGTAATTGGAGTTCAGCCATGGTGTAGTAAGGCTTCTCAGACAAAGATTATTCACATAATTGCAAATGCACTCCTGCCTCAGGCAGCCGGGCATGGAGAATCCATGTGCTAGACTAGAGTTCCAGGCCCACATCACAGGGCTTTAGTACAGACACCAAAGGTTCCTGAGTGCTGGGGAGGGGACAGCACAGGAGAGAGAAACTCACATGCAACCCTTCCTCCACTATCCAGCCCAGCAGATGTGTCCATCCTTCCTGGCCTGTTAGATGCCTCCAGCCTACCTTCCTGCTCCACCTAGTCACATATCATATATTTACCTTAGTGAAATGTTCTCGGTCCCCTGTTATCCTGATATTACCTGAGACCCTTCTCTCTACTTGATGATCTCACTTTGGACCTCAATTCATCTCTGAAGGTTTGCTCTACCCCGGGATTTACACCCTCAAGAGCTACTCTGCTTTCAGCTGCAGCTCTCCCTCATGCATTTTTCCCTGTATGAAGCCAGAAATAGACTCAGCAGCAACCCCACCCCCATAGTGCCTCAAAAGTATCCCAAAGTACTGAATACCAAAAAGTATTCAAAAGTTCACTAAAAAGCATGAGAAAGCAGAACAGCCTGTACCAAGGAACAGAAAGCATGACAAAGAGGGAGACAAGGGCACGACACACCCATGGAACTGAGGCAAACAACTTAAAAACTTTTAGTAATTCTTTCATTTCCCCAAATTCCTCTTAGGCAATTCATGCCCTACAGGTTGCCTTCCACTAGTATAGTGTCTCTCCCTGCAGCTCCCTCTTCCCTCTCTGTCAAGTCCCCCTTCACCCCCCCAACATTTTTAAAGATTCCTTTATTTTTCAGAGCAAGTGTGCTGCATCACAGCAGACCAAACTAACCTTGATTTAGGAAGTGGGCTCCTCTAGCTTAATGTCTAATGAGCACAACTGTAACTACACCTAGCAATACCTTTTGGTTTTTTAAATGTCACCTATGTTTATTTCTTCCATGAAAACTGTTTTTCCCACATAGCTTCTACCTTTTCACCATAACACTTATAAGTGTTTTTTTCACTTAACACCAAATAAGGTGTTTACCTTATTGTGATCTCTACCAATGTGAAATGATAATGTTATTTTTGTTGGTGGTTATATGTATTTCTTCTCCCCATGTTACCTAGTCATTTAATAGTCAGAACCCTTATGGCTTCATTATTTAGATTATAAACTGTTGAAATTAAGCCCTGTATCATTTCCTTACTTGACTTACCTACATTCCCTCGCTGATGAATCAGTCTTGCCCTAGACACCCAATCCTTTCCCTTCCATATGAGGAGGGTTTGCCAGTAATGACAGCCTTCTTTTCCTCTCTTAACCTGTGTCCACAGCTTAACCATTGTCTGTCCCAAAGGAAAGTAAGGAAAGAACACTTCTAGCCCGCCCCATTTCACATACCCTCCTTTGACTGCAGGACATATTTCCATTAAGAAAAATCCCTCCACATATATTTGAATTTCTGGAATTGTTTTTAAATAGGCCCCTAGGACTCACAACTATAAAAACATTCTTTAAAGTCTGAGCAAGATAAGCTCCACCCCAAAAAATGTCCACATGAGAAGGGGTTATAATATGGCACATCGAACTGATTTTTCAAACCTGGCCTTGTTCTAAAAGAGGCTGAGAAACTGATCCCAATTAAAGGAAACTAAAGATACACAGCAACTGGATGTAATATATGATTCTAGACTAAATCCTGTAAGGAGGTTTACACACACACACACACACATTCAGAGGACATTACTTGATAAATTGATAAAAATGGAATTTGAGTGGGAGAATAGTTAGAAGTTTTACATCAATGTGAAATTTACCAAAGGAGATAACTGTGCTGTCAGAGAATATTCTTTTCATAAGAAATACAGTATGAAATATTCAGGGAGAAAGTGTGTGATGCATGACAAGTATTCTCAAATATTCAAGAATGTATGCATAATTTTCATATGCGTATATGTGTCTTCCTATAGGTAGAGAAGGGGAAGGAGAAAAGGAGAGAGAGATTGTAAACTGGTCAAAATCTTAATAGGTTAATCTGGATAAAGGGTATATGGCTTTACCGTCTATGGCTTTTCCATCTATGCAACTTTTCCACAACTTTATTTTCAAATGCATTTTAAAAATGAATTTAATCCAACCTTTGAGATTTCTGGCTTTGATTCCAGGAGCTTCTGCCTCCACCATACCCCAACCCCAGATGTGTGCAATGCCAACTTTAAAACAGTTGTCTCAAGTTCTGTCCAATGTAAGAAATGTGGGATCTTCTCTGCACATTTGAAACATACTAACATTTCAACAAGGTTTTACAAAATTGGCAAAGAGCACCCACACACACACAAAATTTTTTTAGAAATTATATGCAATATAAAACAAACAACAAAGAACAAAAATTCAACATCAACATTGCTTACTAACACCGAACACCTAATTTCCTTTTTCTCTAGTGCCACCAGGTTGCTCCTTTCCTGGGTTTTGCAGTGTGAATTGATTTGCCAGCACTATGTTTGCTCTGCTAGTCAGTTACCAGTCCTACACCAGATTTCCATCTTCCAAAAATGTGTTGACAACCTTTGGCCTTTATGCTCCCCTTCTTGTCCCCTTTAAGCATTTATTTTTAAGTCCTTTGTTTTAACAGCTTTATTGAAATACAGCTCACATACCATAAAATTCACTCATTTAACATGTATAATTCCTTGATTTTCAGTATATGCATCACCACAGTCAATTTTAAAACATTGTCATGACTTAAGAGAAACAAATCTGCAAACTTTTGCTATTATTCTCCTCTCCCCTCTCCCTCCAGCTCTAAGATGTACTACTTTCTGCTTCTAGATTTTCCTATTCTGGACATTGCATGTGAATGGAATCCTATGTGGTCATTAGTGACTGGCTTCTTTCATTTATGTGTTTTCAAGGTTCATCCCTGTTGTGGCATGGATTGGTCTTTTTTATTCCAAAAAATATTATACCATGGGGATATGTTATATTTTATTTACCCTTTCCTCAGTTGACAGATGTTTGAATTGCTTCCATCTTTTCACCTTTTAATAAGATAACTACAAACATTTGTTTACAAGTTTTTGTGTAGACCTATGTTTTCATTTCTCGTGAGTATATACCAAGATGTGGAACTGCTGAGTCCTATGTTAACCCTATGTCTAACATTTTAAGCAACTGCCACACTGTTTTCTAAAATAGCTGTACCATTTTTCATTCTCACCAACATTGCATGGGGGTTCTAATTTCTCCACATTCCCACCAACATTTGTATTCTTTTTTATTTTAGCCATCCTTGTGTGTGTGAAATTTTGGCAAATATTGATTTTTATTTGTATTTTTCTGATTGGTAATGATATTGAGCAGTTTTCATCTAATCTTTTATTTTTAATTCCATTTTGGAGAGAGGGGAGTGTTTGATCTACTTCATTTAAGGTGAAACACAGTAGTTTATTTGAAAAGTAACCAGACAATTTTTTTTCTAAATATTTGAAAACACAGAGTGTCAAATCTTTAACAACATATACAGTGTTCTTCTATATTTTTTGCATATTACAGTTACTGAGTGATTAAGGGACAGCGAAATTCTGCCCTGAATTTGCTCCGTAAGATTACTTCTTCTGTGGGGTTGAGGAATTCACTCAGATGGCTCCTCAGCGTTGACTATAAGGCAGAGCAGAACTGATTGCCAAAGCCTCTAAAGCCCAGTGCCTTTTTGTCACCAATGCTATGTACACCTGTTGTGAATAAGTGTGTTGCACGGGTGATAAATATCAAAGAAATGTGAGAGCTTTGACGTGGACACATAGCATATGTCTCAGAGATGGATGGCAAGGTGTTTTAAAGGGGCTTTTGCACTTATCACAGTGTATCACACCCGCCCAATGATAATAGTGCAAGTTGGGTGGCGGATATGTGGAAAATTATATTGTTCTGTGTACGCTTTGACAAGCTTAAACATTTCTGTAGTAAAAACCATTAAAAAAAAATGTTGGGTGCCTTATAAGGACAGGGAGGAGGGGTCAGAAGGAGGCCTGGCAAGGGTAGATCAGTCCTTCAAGACTGGAAGTTAGCTTTCTCTCAATAAAGACATTCAGAAAGTATATTTCCTTTGAGATTGGGAAGGAAACCTCTTTCCATATAATAGGAAGGAAGAGGAAAAGAAGAACGGGGAGATTTTTTTGGAAGGATTTTGTTTTGTTTTATTTTGTTTTGTGAGAAGCTCCATCACTACTTTCTTGCTCCTCTGTGAGCTGTGGTCCAGCACATCTGCTGGGCAAGTGAAGATGGCCTGAGTTTGAATAAAGTAAAGGAAATTTGAAATAGATCTGAGGGCCACCTGGCTGTCTCAGTCAGTTAAGAATCTGCCTGGTGTCTTGGGATTGAGTCCTGCTCCTTGCTTGGCAGAAAGTCTGCTTCTCCCTCTACCTCTGCCACTCCCCCTGATTGTGCTCCTGCTCACTCTCAAATGAAATTAAAAATAAAATAAATTCAAACTGAGAACACTGAGGAGAGAATATACTAAGAAATAGTGATCTAACTCCATTTATTTTGTTCAAGTTAGTAAGTCTTGGATAAGTATTTGTGGAGTGAATGAATGACTTCCAGGTAGTGCTGGGGCTGAATGTCATGTGGCATCAGTAGACTCAATTTTGAGTAGACTCAGTTTTGACATGGGATATTTAATCCAACAATAATCAGTTACATACAGAAAGGCTTTTCTAAAATAGGCAGAGAGACAAGATTTTGCCAGACAGGAAGGACTGAAGGGGATTAGATACGGTCGTTCACTTGTACTGGAGCCCGTTTTTGTTTTTGTTTTTGTTTTAATTGAAGAGTGGCTGATGTAATATCACATTAGGGTCAGATATACAACTCTATACTTTGCTGTGCTCATCACAACTGCAGCTACCACATGTCACCAGATAATGCTGTTGGAGTACCATGGACTCTATTTCCTATGCTGGACTGGTGCTTTTTACATGGTTACCCAACAAGCCATCAGTGACATCAGTGAGGAAAGGAAGAATAAGGTCTTGCTGGATAGGCAAGAAGTGGAAAGTGGATAATGTGAAGTAGAAAAATTAACAGGGACATATAAGCTGGAAGGACAGGGGCATGAGGCAGAGAGACAGAATGTCAGACTATAGTATTCCCAGTGGCAGAAGTATTGCCGGTAATAAGCTCTATGGGTGGTGGGAAGTGCACTGGATTTTCCATAATGGACTCTAAGATGAGATTATGTAGGAACAGGCAGGCTGGGTTACTGGCTGGTCTGTCTGCATAGATGTTAGAGCTGCCTGTACACCTTCCTCACCTCTTCAGGTTCCCTGCCCGGGGGCCCATACCACCTATTGTCCCCCTCAGGGCCTCCACAGTGTCAAATCTGCATTCTTTCTGTGACCCCAACATTCAGATAGTGTAGGGTCCATGATAACCTGGATGAGAAGCTACAAGTGTGGTAGTGAGAGAGATCATGGACACCTGGTTTTCTGTTTTAGCCCTGGGCAGCCCTGAGACTGTCCAGAAGACTACCTCAGGTGTTCTCTAATACTCACCCCATTTTGAGTCCCACTCTGAGATGGAGTTGCCTTCCCTCCAGAGCCCTATTGTAAGTGTGGGAATGTGTGCAGTCTTGCCTCTCCCTAAAAAGAAGCATTCCATAGAGTTCCATGATAATCCCCCAAACATCTGTATCCTGGTGCACAGTCTATTACTCACCTCTGGTTCATAAGTTGCACGTGTTCTGGGGAAGAGCTACCATGGCTCCACTAAGGCCGTGAATATTGAAGGTGGCATACCGCCATGCTAGCCATAGTAAAGGCCGTATCTTATATATTGTCATCGAGTGTGGATGGAAGGCAGGCACCAAGATCACCTTCCCCCAAAGGGAATGCCATGCCTGACAGCCTGCAGGTATTGCTTGCATACTCAAGGAACAGAACCATGCCTTTTTGGTATAAGGCATCGGTAGGCTCTGCCAGATTCCAGTCTGCCTCAAAGTGGTGGTGCCTGGATCAGACTGAGGAAGGAGGGGAGTAGGACAGGGTCCTGTGAAGGGGATGATTAGACATAAACTTTTGTTCCACCAGCAAGGTCTCTCACCTTTTCATTTCTACAAAGGTTTCTTATCCTGGAAGGTGGTAGCTGCCTAGTCTACATTTCTACCACTAACAGCTAAGTGACGCTTTTGTTCTGCAAAAAACATCCTCAGTCCAGCAGCCTGAAGAAACACCCAGGGAAGGGAAGCACTTCCAGTGGGGAAATCTCAGTATCAAGTTTAATGTGACTCACAGGACAGACTCAAGCAGCATCTAGGCTGTTCTTCAACCCTACCCCAACCAGGCCAAGATCAACCCAGACAACACCTCCCCCCACAAAACACTCCCATTCAGAGTTCATCTACCTGTGGGATCCTCTGATCACTGACTAATGATTAAGCTACTGTAACACAATAACAGTGAAGAAACAACAGTGGCTTTATCATTTTCTGAAAACTATACCTGTCTTTGATCCTCCTCAGATATAGAAGACTTGCTGTAAAGGGTGTAAAACATTCAATGAGGGGAGAGGTGTGAGCTACTATACATTTTCAGTAAGGCTAAGCCATGGGACAGGAGAGAGGGCCCATCTCCTCAAACTTCATCAGAGAGGGAATGGGCTTTTGGGGACTTTTGGGGGCACATGATACATATTTCCCAAGAGGTCCAGAAGATTGGTCACCTTTTAGAAGCTGAAGGAAGCAATAACAGCTGAACTGAGTTCCCCAAAACCCATGCTCCCAAGACAGTACACAGAACAGACATCACTTTATTAGAGAAATATTTATTCCTCACAAGGGATTGTTTTGGGGTAGGAAATGTCCCCCCAAACCCTCTTACTGGAAACTACGGAGAAGTTTTCTGTCTAAATAGTAGACACGCATCTCTGCACACAGTGCCTTTAGGAGTCGTGAGAGTGGCCAGAGGCCACTGGGTAGCCTGATGCCCGCAGGTGGACTTTGGGTGGGGTGCAGGCTCCCTGTGTGGCATGGAGAGGGGATACTTTTGATGTGGTAGCTGGTCCTTAAATGCCTCAACTTTCTGGAGCTGTCTGTCCTTGTTTCTGAGCTGTCTGTTACTTCCAGTAAGGCCTTGGCCAGCAAAGATAGCTTCTTGCTGGCAGAACATGGTATTTGTGGGCAAATACCCTATTCCTTATGGGCGGGAACCCTGTAGTTGAAAGGATACCCTGGGGCAGGCTGTGCCTGGGCCTGCACTTGTGCTTTCTGCTGAGTTTTCCAAAATTTGGTTGGGAGGGAATGGGCTGCTGAGGGCAGGTGCTGCCTGTTGCATGCTGACGCCCCATTCTCTCCTCTTGGAACTTCCCAACAGCTGTCATGATTTTCTGAGCTTCAGGCATCCCAGTAAAGGCAGCTCTACCTTTAAGTAGGCCTCTGCTTTCCACAGATGATAGGGGACTGGGCTTCTCCTGGGAGTTTTCTTGCCTTTTGCATTTTATCCCAGGAGTAAGCCATTGCAAAAATTCCTTCATTTTTTTACTGAAAAGGCTTTCAGAAGGAGGCTGACCCTTCCATGAAAGGCTTTCAGGAGGCAGCTGACCCTTCTGTGATAGGGTCTGGGAAGGCTCTCTTCCCAGCTTTACCCTCAATACCGCACCCTGAGTAGGGAACCTCTTCTTCACTGCCACATCTTTAGTAAGGAAACTGTTCTCAGTTGGGATGTTCCCAGTCCTGCATCCCCTCCACCATGCTCTTGTGCCTTGGAAACCGGAGTCCTCATGGTCTTTGCAGCAGGTGGAGGATTCTTATTCTGCCACTTCCTTATGACATGCTTAGGGACCCAGGGCTCCTGCTGTTGTTCCATAATAATTCCTGTGTCCTCTGGATGGACACGCAGCACCTGGGAAGCTCTCGTGTCCCCGTGGAAGACACCCTGAGTCAGTGAGGCCTTATAAGTCAAATGATCTGAGGCAGGGGGCAGGCCAGTGTATTGGGCTTGGGCCTGGTCATGCTCCCTGTCCTCCAGCGTAAGCCTTAACTCATGCAAGACTTGTTCTTTGAGATTCAATGATTTAGGATCTTGCGGAATTGATATGTTTGGTGGGATGGTGGTTTTTGACTTGATGCTCATTCCCCTGTATAATTTGGGAGCTAACTGTCTTGTTGGTTGTCAAGATACTAGGTTGTGATAGATGAGTATGAAATTCCTTGATCCTGAATATCTCCCTGGACTCTGTGGGCCCAACAGGTTCTGGATTCTTCATCTTTATGCCTTGTTGCCCTCCTCTTCTACCACTGGAATTTGCACTCTTACCCTTTGGCTCATATCTGAACGCACCTTGCCTTGTAGGCATCCTTGGGGGACATCTGTTGCCTATGGTGTCATGTCTGACAGATATAAGAGTCTGGCTGCCATCCTTAGTTTTTGGAACATCCTCTGCAAACTGATGGTTGATATTAGAGGATGAATGCCTCAGAAGTCCCTGTTCTTCCTTGCTCACAGTTGAGGTGGCAGGGAGAGGATAATCCGGGATGGGAGCTGAATTTGCTGTTCCTGCTTTCTCTCCATGGAGAGATTTCAAGCTTGCATCAAGGGAGTATGTGGACTCTTGATTTAAAGATCTGTATGGATTCAAGGACCCTAGGGGGAAGGCCCCACGTCACCCTCTTATTAAGCCTTTTAATATGGGCTTCCAGCTTCTGTTCTGCACTAGGTTCAACAGAGGGAAGCTCCTGGAAGGTATTCAGGGAGTAGTCCTCAACCTCTGATGCTGGCAAACTTCCCTGATTTATTTCAGTCTGGGATCTCTCAGAAAGAAGTGATGTCTGCTTCATAGTATGCCATGAATTATGCACAATCCCAAGCAACTGACCCTCACTGATTTCCTTGGACTTTCTGCGTAAATGTATCTTCAGGGCATTTTCAGTTGTCTCTGACCCATAGTCTCCACAGACACCATGGAGTTGTTCACTGATGGGCTCCTAAGTTCTTTCTCAGAATCATACCCCATATCTTATCTGAAGGGCCAACTGGGTCACTCAGCAGATCATCTTTTGGTCCATTCTCTGTGTCCCTGATCCTCCTACAGGTCATCTCTGTACTTTGCCAGGTCACTGTCCTCTAGCAGAAGAATTTCTGGGTCCTTATACAATTTTTGCCATACTCCATCTGATCTGACTCTTACTGGAGATTCCTGAGCATCCACAATGGCACTGAGACTCAGGTAGCTGTGGAAAAGTACTCGGACCGCACCTCAGTGTGAGACACTCATACATACTGCAGGGCAGGTCCCACCGGTGTTGGATGAGCCTCTTTCGAAAGTGACTCTCTAGTTTTCTCCGAAGCTCTTTATTCAGAGGAAACTGTCCAGGAGGGACAGAGATTACAACTTGTGCCTTGGTGGCCTTGTGGCTGAGAGAAGGGTTAGGAGCTGAAGGACAGTAGTCCTCTAGGGATTGTTGGACTACAGTGGGTAAATCCCACATGTTTCTGTACCTTCTGCAACATGTTCCATTCCAGATGTTGCATTTCTGTTGACATGAGACTCTTGGATTCATTCTGAGGTCTGTGAAAACACATTCCACTGATCTTGATGTCGGGTAGGGGACCAGATGGCAGGATTGGGAGTGGGGATTGAAGGTGGGCCTGGGGCTGGACATGAGGGATAGGTAGGGGCTGGGTTTGAGGCAGGAGTTGAGGCAGGTTCTCAGGCAAGGATGGAAGAAGTGGATGGGGAACTACTGGGCATTCCTGCTCTGGGGAGGCATTCGAGATGTTATCTGAGGCATCCGAGATGTTATCTGAGGCATCAGCAGCAGGGAAGAAGGACTCACTATGTGGAGTTTGGAGACCCCAGAAGAACTGGATGGGGGTGTGATATAAATGGCCCTCCTCCAAAGTTGTAGGATATGGGCACTGCTGATGCATATGCAGCTCCTTTGATTGGTCTTTGCTGCTCCAGAAAGGAAGGGAGGATGCCAAATCATGCTTATCAGCAGTTGTTTGCTTTGGAAAAGAACCCTTTGTTTCCTTCCACCTGAGGAAGTCACACCTCTTTAGGACTTGTTTCTCTAGAAGTGCCAGGGCATCAGGGCTGAGAAGTGAGAAGTTACCAGGCTCTACAAGGTTGGCTGCAGGGTCTCCCCTGGAAGAAGCCTCTGAAGAATGGAGGGCCAGAAACTCTTGATGGAAATCACATGGAGCCAGGGTTGAAGGGAAGAAGTCTTTGGCATGAGTTTGCCACAAAGGGAGGTCTAAAATTGACAGGTTGGAGGGGTCAATGCCTGTGATTGTTGGGACATAAGTAGACAACCCAGAGCTCTGTGGGGGTGAGCTCTCTGGAACAGGCTTCCTTGAGATGGAAATCGGTTTAGATGGAGTCACAGTTAAATTGCAGTCTGGCGGTGGTGAAGCTGACCGGGTTGGTCATTAGTGATGATGAGCAAAGGGCTCAGTGGGATTCACCCTCTGGGACAACTCCAGTAAGGGGCTGACATCTGAGGAAAAGGTAGGGTCCAGAAAGAAGATGGTATTTAGAGACACTGTCTCTGTTTGGACACTCTGGTCTACTAAATGGGCATGATGTGGTAGGATAGGAGGTGGAAAGGCAGGGGGCTGGGCTGGGAAATGGTCCATTGGGAATTTGGAATCCAAGGGAGGAAAGGGCTCTAGTGGCAACAATCACCCAGTGGTGAGGGTGGAAAGAAATCAGCCACAGGGATCACTGGGTTAGGTGAGAAGATGGAGGCAGGTGGTGGGGAAGGCTCAGGCAGCGAAGCTGGTATTAGCTCTCCTGGAGGGACTGCTGAGAAGTCAGTGGAGAGAGTGAACGATGAAGAAGTCACAGGAGCTGTGGAAGCCAAGGGAGTAGAATCTTCCAGAGCCTGCTGGAACAGCAGCTGATTGATCTCAACAGTTGTGCTATTACATACCTCACAGGAGGGTCTGGACATAACAGTTGATGAAAGTGGATGGTATCATGATGCCGGCAGAGGGAGCTGCAGGAGACAGGAGGTACAAAACTGCAGCCAGGACCAGAACAAGGGGACGAGACCACACAGGCCTGACAAGGGAGGGGCCACCTGAAGCCTGATGCCCCTTCACAGTGCCCCACCTTTATGACTTCACAGTGTACTCAGTAAGCCTTCACCCCAATATCTGTTCCTCGGGCTACCCCCTTCCATGGCTATGACAGACTGCAGTGAATCCTGCAATTGCATAAAACGTGCTCTAAGAGGCAACAGGATAGAGGGGAAAGACTGGTCACCTTTTTAAACAGAGATCAGCTTCCGGGTCTCCTCCACTTCCCGTTGGTACCATCTGTCATCTGGGGAAACAGGAGAATGAGTTATATAGTGAAAGTAGAAACATAGGTATGAATACAGGAGTCCCCTTATGGAACAGCCTTGGGATGTTGGACTCTGAAAGCCCCAATAATCAATAGATGAGAGCAAATGGCCAATGATGTGAAGCTGGTTAGTAATCTTGCTTCCTGTATAAAGTACTTTCATGTAAATTATCCATTTGATGATCAGACCACCTCTGTGAAGCAGAGAGGTCAGTGGTTACCTCACGGAAGGCTCCTGAGTATCCATGATGTCACAGAGCTTTCACAAAGTCAGGAAACAGACATTCTGACTCGAAATCTCACACGACCACTTATTGGGCAGCACTCATTGTCCAGCTCCATCACTGCTTCATGCTCAGTAATGGTCAGAGCAGGGAATCTGAGAACGGTTTTGCACTCTGGCTGCATTTCCATGAGCCTCTCCTCTGAGGCCTCTGTTTTCTGAGAGGGAATGTATCTAGAGGCTCACATCCTCAGAGTTCATGGACTGGGCCCTCATGTAGAGGACAGCAAGGATCAGACTTGGAGAGCTCAGGTGGAATAGGCAGAACCTTACCTTCCAGAGTCCCACCTTTCCTCCTCCTCTTGGCTCTGCCCTGACTCTAGAAGAAAAATGAAAAGAATGAGGGGGGTTGGGACCCATGTCTTACTCTTCTCTCAGAAATGGAAACATTCTTTATCCAAGAACTCTAGGAATTTAATAGAACTTTGTGTTCCTTGCTTTTTTCAGTTTTTAAGGTGGTAAAATGTGTCAATACTTACTTCTTTGAAAAACTCAGGGGACGACTTTCTCTGGGAGGTCCACACTTGGTATTCTCAGAAGTCCTTTGTTCAATGAGGACATAGAAAATGAAGCCTAATAGTCACATCTGTGCTGCCTCAGGTAGGACCCTCTTTCCTAGGTCATATCTCAGACCCACTGTCTTCTCAGAGGCTGAGAGGCTTGATCGAGTGATGCTGGACATGGGAATGTGACTCGATATGGTCGAGTGCTGGGAAGCTTTGTTCTCTTACACAGACCCCATCCTCTCAAAATCACCCAATCCAGGACTACAGATTCCCTGTGTTTGGGATTTTATCCAAGAACCACCGCCATACCCAGATAGACTGTAGTTTCAAGTAGAAACCTTAGTCTTTTCTTAACCCTTACCCCTGCCAGGCCTCTTTTCCTAGAGGAGTGAATGTCTCTTCTCTTAAGACTTCCCATTTTAGGTGTTTAACCACTCTACCAAACTCCTTTTAAAACCTGGGATTAGGGTCCCTGGATGGCTTATTTGGTTAATTGTCTACCTTGGGCTCAGGTCAGGATTCAGGGTCTTGGGATCTAGCCCCACATTGCACTCCCTGCTTAGCTCTCCCTCTGCCCCTCTACTTCACTTGTGCTCTCTTGCTTTCTCTTAAAGAAAATCTCTTAAAAAAAAAAAAAGAATAAAATTTGGGATTAGAAATGGAAACCATAACATCTGTGTTGAGGGCTCCCCCCAGGATTCCTTACCTTTTTGGTGGGTTTGGTTTTCCAAGTTGGTAATGGAATCCCCACCAGGTAGCACAGGAACAGGAGGAGCAATCCCAACCCACACAGGAAGGTGAAGTTGGGATCAGTCTCCAAAGCTCAGACATGGTTTGGTATTGCTATTCAGTAATGAAAGAACATTCTAGTCTTCAAACTCCATAGTCTGAATCACAAGACAGCCTATACTGTGCACACACTGAATATATATTCTCCCCAGGCTTACATCACAGAGCACTGTCACAAAGAGTTTCTGAGGGTGGGGGAGGTGACAGTTGACAAAACAATGTGTGTCCACAGTCCCTCCCCCACCCACTAGCTCAGAAGATCCCTCCTAGGTCCTTCAGGTCTGCCATCCTATTTTCCTACTACTTTTCATCATTTATGAAACTTATGAAATTTTCTGTTTGTTCCATGTATAATTCATATATTACTTGGGTCCCTCTTTACTGTTTCAGACATTGACTTGGGTCTTACCAGGTCTGTGCCTTGAATGTCTGCAAGACTACCTGGAATTTTTGCTTGTACCCTGACATTTACACTCATGATCACATAGGTCCTCAGATCCATCTTTCATATAGAATGTGTTTGCCTGGGGGGTGCTTGGGTGGCTCAGTGGCTTAAAGCCTGTGCATTCAGCTCAGGTCATGATCTCAGGGGCCTGGGATGGAGCCCCACACTGGGGGGGGTCTCTGCACGGCAGGGAGCCTGCTTCCTCCTCTCTCTCTCTCTCTCTGCCTGCCTCTCTTGCCTACTTGTGTTCTGTCAAATAAACATATAAAATCTTAAAAAAAAAAATGTGTTTTCCTGGGACACCGGGTGACTCAGTTGGTTAAGTAACTGCCCTCAGCTAAGGTCATGATCTCAGGGTCCTGGGATCAAGCTCCACATCTGGCTCCTTGCTCCATGGGGAGCCTGCTTCCCCCACTCCCTCTGCCTGCAGCTCCCCTGTTTGTGTGCTCTCTGTCAAATAAATAAAACCTTTAAAAGAAGGTTTTACATGAAACCAAATAGAGACCTTAAAGTTCTTTCACACTTCCTTAGTTTTGTACTTGTTGCACAGCACATTTCAGTTTTTGTTTTATTCAGCCTTTAGTATCTTTAGATACTTCAGAGAGGCTGGCTCAATTAAAATCAATAATGCATTATTCAATAATCCCAAAACTAAAATCAATATAAAATAAATGTAAATAATTAAACCTTCAAATGGTCTTGGGGGTAACTCTGTAGCACTCATACTCCTAAACTTAGTGAAGCTAAACTGCATAAAAGGTTTGGGGACAAGCTAACACACACACACACACACACACACACACACACCCTTTGACACAACAATCCAATATTTTTCATATTGAAGAATAAAGTGTTTTCTCCTTTTATTTCAGTCTTTCATAAAATTTTGACCCCAGTTCTTACTCTACCTAAAATATTGTGTTGTATACATCAGTACACTATTAGGTGTACAAATCCCTTCTCAGTGAGTTGCAGCCCTGTAACAAATCCCATAGACCGGGTGGTTTAAACAACACGTATATTTTTCATAGTTCTGGAGGACGGGAATTCTAGGATCAAGGCACAGCAGACTCAGTGTCTGTTGAGACCTTCCTCCTGGTTCACAGGCAGGTTCCTCTTCTCCCTACAACCTGATGTGGCAGAAAAAGTGGGTGAGAGGTTTCCGTGGTCTCTTTTCTAAGGACACTAAACTCATTTATGAGGGCCCCACCCTCATGACCTAATCACCTCCCAAGTTCCCATCTCCTAATACCATCACATTGGGATTAGGGTTTCAACATATGAATTTGGGAAGGAGCACAAACATACAGTTCATAAACTCCCCAAAGGCCGGGACAGGTTACAGGCTGCTAAGTAAGCTGTTGATCCCCTCCTCTGGGGGCAGGGTGGGACCCAGGAGTGTCCCGGCCTTCCTGCAGAATGTAGTCTTGAAGATCCTCGCCTGATTGCCCTGTGGGCCTTGTATATCCTTTCCTAGGAGCGCCTTGCCAGGAAAAGTGGTTGAGAAGCTCCACCCTAGATTATCATCCCCACGTATGTTTGAAAACAACTACCTGTGACAGTTTTTCCACGTTCCCTTTTGTCAGGTTTAAATAATCCCAGTATTTCCTTCCACTCTTCCTCCATCTTCTTTTCTAAACTCTTTTATCTTCCTGGCAGCTGTCCTCTGAACTGCCTCCTAACTTCTCATGTCCTTCTTAAACTGGGATGCCCTTTATTTGACACCCCTGGCCTAGCATTATGAACTTGGTCATCTGTGAAAGGGTAGGACAGCCTTCACCCTGGCCCAGCAGAGTCTCTTTTCGGTTCTGCAGGAACAGGTCACCTGCCTGGAAGATCAGACCTGCCCAGAGACACCGCTTCTTCCTCATCCTGACATGCAGTCTCAGCCACATTTTCATTTAATCAATAGTGACTTCTGGAAGCCAAGAGACACAAACACCTGTTAATTCCTGGTCTCTGTCCTTAAGGACCTCATGGTGCTGTTCTAGGGAAAAGCCCTGCGCAGGCTGAGAGTTACGCAGGACCCAGGACAGGTATCCTGCCGCATTTGGGAATTGCCAGGTGATCTCTGGAACAGAGGAACAAAGTGACAGGGACTGTGGGTCACAAATGCTCACACACACCATGCTCCTTAGAAAGGCAACTCTGCATGTCTAATCTCTGAGATTATCTGATACAAATTAATAACTTTTGAGAAGATAGTCAAAGAACAGCTTTTCTCTTTTAAAAGGGCATAGATTGGCTAGATATTCTTATGTATATTTATGGGCCTTGAGTTGAAACTTTTCTCAGAACCTGGTAGAAGTTCCTTCAAAATTTAAAGGAACAAGACCTGAAAGGTATATATATAATCTCACCAAAAATAACCTCCACTGAGGATCAGTAGGGGAGGTTCACAGCACTTCTCCTCCTACACTAACAGCAAGTGTAAACAATTTGCTACTTTTTCAAGAAGTTTACTGGGAGCAACCTCACAATCACCCCATGGTGTAAGCAGCTCAGGTATTAGTGTGCCTCTATTATGAAAGAACAAAACCGAAGCTCGGAGAGGGTAAGTGACTTCTCTAGATCACTCAGATGTAACTCGTAGAGCCCTGACGATGAAATCCCCAATGTTCTCAACACCTCTATTTTAAATAATAAGTGATATCCTCAGAAGCCATCTTAATCCTAAAATTAAAGCACCCATGTGGCTGAGAGTATCCACTTTGTCTATACAATGCTGGCAGGTTTGTGATAAAAGAAACATTCTTTTTATTGTTCTATCACCCCTGTAGGTACGTTTTCCTTTTCACTCTTGGCACCAATGTCTTGATAGGTTTCCTCCACTGGCCTCTGAAAACCTGCTTTCAAGAACCATATTATGTATGACTCTCAGTAAGATGTAAGTGAGTAACAAAAGCTTAAAATGTCATCCTTTGCAGGAATACATCTTACACAGTTTACAGACATCTAACCCTAAGCCTTATACTAAAGCCTTCACACGAACATCTCAGGCAGCCATCCTGAGGTGGCAGAGATGGCTTTTGGTAGAGCGAGATGTTCTCACAACCCTAGGACATCTTCCCAGCTGACCTGGGCCACCACAAGTCTTGTCCTGGATTTTATACTACACTTGGTTGTATCATCTCCAAGGAGGAGTATTTCCCAAAAGCTCTAATAAAATAATGGGCTTCTTTTGAGGAAACACCATAGAGATAAGTGTAGATAAGCCATTGGCTTAAGATTCTCGTATGTCCTCCATTTTCTAAGAACAGTCCTCCATGCTCTCTCACTCCCATCCTCCTCACTGTCCCTGGGATGAGCCACATGAGGACAGCTGTTTTCAGGATAAAAAAAAGGCCTGAAGAACAGATTCTGGGGCAAAATCCTTTTAAACTGTATTGAAAACAGTAGCAGGCTCTAAGATGTCTCTCATTCTTTCACACACCAAACTCACTGAAGTCTACTATGGAGTATTTCTAATAGAAATAACAAAACAAGGTATTGCCTCAGCCCCTGAGCAGGTCATAGTTTAGTGAGACCTGCAAACAACTATAATGAAGTGAAGTGATGTGAACTATAAAGGAAGAAGGAATACGCACACAATGAAAACACAGATAAAGGAGTCTTCTACCAGGAAGGAGAAGAGAGAAGGGTTAGGGAAAATTTTATAGCTGGTGCCAACTGAGATGAGCCTTGTGAGGTATTCAGGACTTCTTCCTCTCCCTCTTCTCCCTCCTTCTCCTCCTCTTCTTCTTTCTGTAGACTTTATATTTTAAAGCAGTTTAGGTTCACAGCAAAACTGGGCAGAAAGTCCAGAGTTCCCATATGTCCCCCTGCCTCCCTACCGTACACACAACCTCCCCCACTCTCAATATCCAGAACCAGCAGGGGTTATTTACTACAACCAATGGACCTACAACGATACAGCATTCTCACTCAAAGTCATAGTTTACATTAGAGTTCACTCTTGGCATTGTACCTTCTGTGGGTTTGAACAAATGTATAATGACATGTATCCATCATTGTATCACACAGAGTAGTTTCACTACCCTAAAAATCCTCTATGCTCTGCTGTTTATCCCATCCTGCCCCCAATCCTTGGTCAAAGATCTTTTTACTGGCTTCAGAGTTTTTCCTGGAATGTCATCTTGTTGGAATCCTACAGTGTGTAGCCTTTTCAGGTTTGCTTCTTTTACTTCATGATATGCATTTAAGGCTCCTCTGTGTCTTTTTATGGCTTAATGGCTCACTCCTTTTTGCCGCTGGATAATATCCATTGTCTGTGTGTACCACAGTTGATTTATCCATTCACCTATTGAAGGGCATCTTGGATGCTCCTCAGTTTTGGCAACTATGAATAATTCTCCTATACATTTTTTAGACCACTTTACTGAGACTTAATTCACATATCATATAATTCACCCATTAAAAGTGTGCAATTCAGTGACTTTTATTGTACTCACAATATTGTGCACTCATCACCACAATCAACTTTAGAACATTTTCATTATTCGATTTTTTAAAAGCTTTTTTTTTTGTTCTTTGTTTGTTTTTTTTTCCAATTTATTTATTTTCAGAAAAACAGTATTCATTATTTTTTCACCACATCCAGTGCTCCATGCAAGCCGTGCCCTCTATAATGTTTTTTAAATTTGACAGAGTGAGAGAGCACAAGCAGGGGGAACAGTGGGGAGCGAGAGGGAGAAGCAGACTCCCTGCTGAATAGGGAGTCCAATGTGGGGCTTGATTCCAGGACCCCAGGGTCATGACCTGAGTCGAAGGCAGACACCTAACCATCTGAGCACCCAGGTGTCCCCATTTTTATTATTCTAAAAAGAAATTCTTCCCCACAGGCTTCATTCACCCTTCAGTCTACACATTCCTCCTGCTCCCACCCTAGATTACCACTAATCTACTTTGTCTACTAACTTGTCAATTCTGGACACTTCATATGAATGGAATCATACAATATATGGCTGTTTGTATCTGCCTTCTTTAACTTATCATACCATTTCAAGGTCCATCCATGTTTTAATGTGTAACAATACTTCTTTCTTTTAAATCATATTCCCTTATACAGATATACCATGTTGTATTTATACATTGATCAGTTGAATATTTGGGTTCTTTCTACTTTTGGGCTCCTATGAATAAATCTATCTGTACGTGTTTTGGTGTGGATGTATGCTTTCATTTCTTGCTTATCCATTTTTATAGTAACTTAACGTAATACTTCGTCTAAGCATGTTGCTTTCTGAGATTTGTTTAGTAAAACCATATTGAATTCCCTATGGGATGAGATCTCTGGGGTCTAATTGCAACTTTTATCAAATGTCTGGGTGCATCAAGTTTCCCTCCTGCCAACACTTGCAAAATTAGCCCTTGAATCAGCAAGAATGATGGTGATACCTAATGTTTCAGAGTAATGAACGCCCTATGTTCTCAAGGTTCTATTCTTAGAAAGTCAGAAAAGGGTGTGGGAATCCAGCCAGAGGGAACCTGAGCAAACTAGAACATATATAAACATATATAAAAATACATGTCGGGTCACCCTAAAGCATGGTATGTTCCTGAGAATGAGAGTAGCAAAACATTGGGCTGAAAAAGTAGAAGCAGAATTCAATGATGAATGCCTTTGAATGGTAGTTTCAGAAACTTGAACTTCACGAGACTGAGGGCAGTGGGAAGCTTCATAGCCAGAAGAATGGCATACTCTGTTTTGGAAAGATGACTGGCAAAAGAGAAGCTGGTTAAGAGTTCATGAAGAAATATGCAAGTTAATCACGGTATCACATAAAACTCACCTTGTGGGTGAGAGAAAGCCAGATGAATTCTTGCTTGCTTAATTTTAATTTACTGTCTTATATTTCTCTACAATATAGGAGTAGATCCGGGTTCCTATTCACTATCCCTAGGTTCTGCTTTCTCAGTGTTGACTCATTCCCAAGCCATTTCTCTTCCCATTAAGAGAAAAACGTGTCCCAAGATGTATCTGGCCAGGAAAAAACAGAAAACTCTTGTCCCAGTGTTCTCAACTAAAGTCCCAACATTCAGGTGAATGGCACCAGCTCAAGTCATAAGAACACTCCCGAAATAATTACTGGGTTACCATCCACAACAAGTACAGAGATTGAGGATCGTGAGAAACTTCTATTACAATCTGACAGAGTAACTGAGTCTAATAATTAAAACTGAAGCTTATATTTTGTTTGTCTTTGTTTTTTTTTTTTTTCCCCCAGTGGTTCATTTGCACTGTGTTTTATGCAAGTATTAGCCCATGGTGGAAGGGGGAGTGTGAGAGGAAGCAAACTGGTCCTTCACCACAGAAAGCCTGAGAAAATGTGGGTTTATGTACCTGCTCCACGGTGGAGTCTGAGAGTGAGTCAGCATTCTGGAAGTACACAAGGAAGACTTTGGGAAGATCTTTCCCTCATGCCATAAGGGGAGCAAAAATAAACATTCACTAAAATCGTGAGACCTAATTTAGAGAGGTAAGGATTCTCCCAGACTTTCCTCAACTCATTCATTTTCTCATGCACATTGACCTACCTTTACTCAGAGTCCCTGATAAGAAATTTACTCCACATAAGCTCTGGATACGGCCATTTTTACAGGCTAAACATTACACATCCACCCACCCTCCCCACTGGAACTTTGATGACTAGAATCAAAGCATTTGAATGGCTCTCGTAACCCATTAAGAGAAAAACAACTTTGAGCAAGACTAACACAAGGTAATTAATAAACTAAGCCGAATTCCTTTACCATGCTCTTGGCACCGAGATATGGAAACTCCAAAGCCCTATAAAAGTTCTAAAGGAAAAAAAAAATGCACAAGACAAATTTCAGGGATCTCAGTTTCTCATTAAAAATACATTTTAGAAAACTGTTTTAGGTTAACATGCTAGGGCAGTTGTATAGCAAGGGAAAAGTGTGCAGCAATTTGGCAAATTGCAGGTTTCAAATGGAAACAATAAAATCACAATTAAAAATAAAATTAAAAAAACATAATCTGAAAGAGAATTTTGATTCTTTTTCTAATTAAAGCTCTGCAATTAAAGTTTTGCTGGAGAGCAACCTGTGTTCTTCATCTCCCGGTCCACAAAGGACTGATACAGATTGAGGATTTGAGATGCGTGCTACATTAAGAGCTGGAAATGACTTTGGAGAACCTTCTAGCCTGACTTTCTCATTCTGCAAATTGGAAACTGAGGCCATGGCAGGTTTACTTCTTTTATCCTTAATCTTCTCTTTCATGCATGCGTGTACATGAATGTGTGGATGTACATGTGTCTTTTCTCTCCAAAGGCTTGTAAACTTGGAGTCTACACAGTTTTAACATAATTCAGATATTTGATATGAGACTTCTTTCTTTCTGGGGTCCTAACACACCTTCTAGTATGAAGACAGGGGTTCAATAAGCACCAAATTTTACCCAGTGCTGCCTCAAAATGTGCAATTTTTGCATAAGTGAACTCTACAAACAACATAGAGTAATACTTTTTTGTGAACTCTAACAGAAATCTAGTGCATGCCTTCATACCTTCTGCAGTAAAATAAACTGAATGTAATGTTCTATCATGACCCCAGCTTAGTCTAGCAAATAGTTGTCATACTCCAGAGGAGCAGGTGTATAAGTTCCAGGATATAGACACAAATGCACATTGGCCCCCAAACCTACCATCATTTAAAAAAAAAATCCATCACTTAGAATTTAGTGTATTATTTCTTTTTCTTATAAATGTAGTGGTTGTTTATCAAATACATACAGAGTGAAAACTGACCTATGACAGAATGTCCTTAGGCAGAGCACAGGACTACCCTTAAGAGTTAATGTGCCACCCTTGCATCCCCAGGCAAGGGTGGTTAACCTTTCACAAATCAATCAATGCGATGGAACAAATCAATAAGAGAAAAGAAAGGAACCACATGGTCCTCTCAATTGATGCAGAAAAAGCATTTAAAGTTCTTCAAAGTATAGGGAAAGAGGGAACATCCTCAACTTCACAAAATCCATCTATGAAAAACCCTCAGCAAATATCATTCTCAATGGTGAAAAGCTGAGAACCTTCCCACTGAGATCAAGAATACGACAAGAAGGGGCGCCTGGGTGGCTCAGTGGGTTAAGCCGCTGCCTTCGGCTTGGGTCATGATCTCAGGGTCCTGGGATCGAGTCCTGCATCGGGCTCTCTGCTCAGCAGGGAGCCTGCTTCCCTCTCTCTCTCTCTGCCTGCCTCTCAGTCTACTTGTGATTTCTCTCTGTTAAATAAATAAATAAAATCTTTAAAAAAAAAAAAAGAATACGACAAGAATGCCCACTCTTAACACTTTTTTCAACATAGAACTAAAGCTCCTAGCAACAGCAATCAGACAACGAAAAGAAATAAAAGAAATGAAAAGAAATAAAATTGGCAAAGAAGAAGCCAAACTCTCTCTTTGCAGATGACATACTTTATGTGGATAACCCAAAAGACTCCACCCCCAAATTATTAGAACTCATACAGCAATTCAGTAATGTGGCAGGATACAAAATCGATGCACAGAAATCAGTTGCTTTCTTATACACTAACAATGAAAATGTAGAAAGGGCAATTAGAGAATTGATTCCACTTACAATAGCACCAAAAACCCTAAGATACCTTGGAATAAACCTAACCAAAGAGGCAAAGGATCTATACTTGAGGAACTACAGAACACTCATGAAAGAAACTGAAGAAAACACAAAAGATGGAAAAGCATTCCATGCCATCCTGATCAAAATAACAGTGGCATTTTTCAAAGTGCTAGAACAAACAATCTTAAAATTTGTATGGAAGCAGAAAAGATGTCAAATCGCTAAGGAAATGTTGAAAAAGAAAAACAAAGCTGTGGGCATCATGTTGCCTGATTTCAAGCTTTTGTTACAAAGCTGTGATCACCAAAACAGCATGGTACTGGCACAAAAACAGACATATAGACCAGTGGAGCAGAGTAGAGAGCCCAGATACAGACCCTCAACTCTATGGTCAAATCTTTGACAAAGCAGGAAAAAATATCCAAAAAGATAATCTCCTCAATAAATGGTGTTGCAAAAATTGGACAGCTATGTATAAAAGTATGAAACTTGACCATTCTCTTACACCATACAAAAAGATAAACTCAAAATGGATGAAAGACCTCAATGTGAGACAGGAATCCATCAAAATCCTAAAGGAGAACATAGGCAGTAACCTCTTCGACATCAGTCACAGCAACTTCTTTCAAGACACATATACAAAGACAAAGGAAACAAAAGTAAATATGAACTTTGGGACTTCATCAAGATAAAAAGTTTCTGCACGGCAAAGGAAACAAAACAATGAGGCAACCTACGGAATGGGAGAAGATATTTGCAAATGACACTACAGATACAGGGCTGATATCCAAGATCTATAAAGAACTCCTCAAACTCAACAAACACAAAACAGATAATCACATAAAAAACGGGCAGAAGACATGAACAGACACTTCTCCAATGAAGACATACAAATGGCTAACAGACACATGAAAAAATGCTCATCATCATTAGCCATCAGGGAGATTCAAATCAAAACCACACACCTTACACAAGTTAGAATGGCCAAAATCAACAAGACAGTAAACAATGAGTGTTGGAGAGGATTTGGAGAAAGGGGAACCCTCTTACACTGTTGGTGGGAATGAAAGTTGGTACAGCCACTTTGGAAACCAGTGTGGAGATTACTTAGGAAATTAAAAATAGAGCTACCCTATGACCCTGCAATTGCACTACTGGGTATTTACCCCAAAGATACAGATGTAGTGAAAAGAAGGGCCATCTGTACCTTAATGTTCATAGCAGCAATGGCCACAGTCACCAAACTTTGAAAAGAACCAAGATGCCCTTCAACAGATGAATGGATAAAGAAGATATGGTCCATATATACAGTGGAGTATTATGCCTCCAACAGAAAGGATGAATACCCAACTTTAATATCAATATGGATGGGACTGGAGGAGATTACGCTGAGTGAAATAAGTCAAGCAGAGAGAGTCAATTATCATATGGTTTCACTTACTTGTGGTGCATAAGGAATAACACAGAGGACATTGGAAGATGGAGAGGAGAAATTTGGGGGAAATTGGAGGGGGAGACAAACCATGAAAGACTGTAGACTCTGAGAAACAAACTGAATGTTTTGGAGGAGAGGTGTGGGGGGTCAGGAGGGCCTGGTGGTGGGTATTAAGGAGGGCACATATTGCATGGAGCACTGGGTGTGGTACATAAATAATGCATTTTGGAATACTGAAAATAAAATAAAATTAAATTAAATTAAGTTAAAAATATATATATAGGGCCCAAATTCAATCTGATACCAAGAGATTCAAAGTGCCACCTTGCTCTCTTCCCCCATTAGAGTTGAGGGAATAAGGGGTTCAGTTAATAAAGGTAATAAATGGAGTTTTGACCCAGGTCTACCCACAGTAGGGACTATTGTCTCTATGGACCCACTCGGTTATCATTTCCTTTGGTACCCAAATGTACAATTGAAATACATATATTAAGCAGTTGGCAGAAACATAAGATTGGTACGTTGACCTATAGATTAGGAATGGCCATAGTCAAAATGGCAAGTGGTAACCCCTGAAACTATCCCCACCCACCCCAGAAATTAGAATAAACACAAATATCACAGCACAGCACAATAACAAGATCAGTGCTACACTCAAAGACTTAAAACATTCCCACCATATTTCCATTTCATCCACCAAAATACCTGCTACAAAAATTGGATGGACCCACTGTACCACATGTGGTATCTTTCCTAGAGAAGATTAATACAGGCTCAGGTACACAGTGTGTGGATATTGTACTAGGAATCCATAACCCACAAAAAAAGGAACATGAGAGTTTATATTCATATGGGATATACATTCACTGTCATATCCCAGGGTTATGCTAATATCCACGATGTTTGGCAAACAATAGATTGAAGGCTCCTGGATTGTATATTAAAGGAAAACTGTTTTCCTTATACTTATCTGAGGTTCCTTGGGTGGGGCCCTATGAATTACCCTGATAAAAGATGGATTAACAACAGAAAACAAACAGAACTTCATTAACATGTGGACTGCACACATACTTCAGAGCTCTCAGAGATGGGTAACTTAGCGGTGGTTAGAGTTCAGGCATGTATAACATCTTAACAAAAGAGCAATATATTTTTAGAGATGTGACAAGACAAAGACAAGAGACTTTAAGTTCTAGGGGCAGCATTCTTGGGAAAGCAAACATAAGGGGAAACTAACAGTATATAAGAGCTAGTTATAAGGTTGGTTATATAGATTCTTTCAGTATCATCTCTGGGCTAGGAAATACCTGATTATCTCTGGTGATTAATTTCTCTCCTTCCTGCTAGAGAAGGAAAGGGGGACACCTTTATCAATTTATATCCTGCCTTTAAGTATATTGGAGTAGGGCAAAGAAGTATATAATTCTTCTGAATTGCCTTCAATCAAAATAAGCCTATGCCAAAGTGGCATATTTTGAGGTAGCATACTCTGTTAAGCTTCAACTGAAATGGCTTATCTCATTGGTCAATGGCTTGAAAAGAACTAGATCAAAGAACTGAAAACAGGAAGTCTGGAAAAGTGTCAGGCAAATGGATTTTTGAGAGTAAGCACAAAGTATGAGCATCTTTGTATCACACATTAATGCTGAGCAGAGAGTATCCGCCTAAGAAGAGACATTAAAGCACTTAGTGGACAAGCTGACTCAACGAGCAGACATCTTCTAACCTTTGTCCTTGGCCACCACAGTGCTTGCATTATGAACTCACACAAAGAGAGTGGCCATAGTGGCAGAGTTAGAGGTTATTTATGATCCAGATAGCATGACCTCCCTCACTAATACAATCTATCTCTTCCTCTCTGCAATATCCTACCCACCAGCCAAAGAGAACAAAACTGAGACCTCAGAAGAGTACCACTGCTCAAGAAAACCAAGGGGCCACTTGTAGCCAGTTGATGTTATTAAACTCCCTCTCCACCCTGCCCCAGGAGTAGCAGCCATTTGTCACTGACCAGAACCAAAGCATATTCTAGGTTTGCCTTTTGGATCCACTTGCTCTTAGCTAGTGCCACTATCCAAGGGTTGGCGGAGTATCTGATCTACCAAAATGTTGCAGACAAGCACATTTTACCTATGAAAGCACAGCAGCAGACACTACAGTTCATCCCACTAACCTGTTTTCCCGCAAATACAACCAACCAAAATCCTGAAGAAGCTGTGCTTTGAAGACTTGACCTTAATATAGGTAGCAAGTGATGAGAAGTACAAGGAGTTGATAGTTGAATGCTGTGGTCTCCCATGCAGATGTCTTCTATTAGGCAGCATACATGTGAGCATTGGCTAATCACAACTCATGGCTGCTCCTGTTTCCAGAGAACTGTCTTTGTCCAAACAGGAGCACCCAAACATTAGTGGGACTAATGATGTAGATAGGACAACCTCAAACTGTACCAACAGCACAAACATTTGGCAGACATACAGGATTCCTCAAAATATTTGCAAAGTGATGTATTAAGATGATTACTGGCAAAGATCAAGTCATCAGAAATATAAGTATGTATCATCAAGTGCTCATAACTTCAGGGAAATGACATATCTCAGAGATCATATCGGTTTTCCCTGTTTTATAAATGCTAGTACACATGTAAGTAACTACACATCTTCCATTTTTTCTTTAATGGATGGCAGCATTCTGATCTTCTTTTCTGTGTTGAGTGATACCTTGTTGCCACATGTTACTGCATTTCAAGATAACAACTTATAAAAAAAAAGTGAAAAGGAAAGCATAAAAGCAAATATCAGTGGTGGAGTGGAAACGTGCTCCTGAAAGTTGTAGTGTACCACATCAGAGGGCTCATCAGAGCACAAGAGCTGGTAGAATGTTGAATGCCAGCCATTAATAGCTCTTATGTCAAATAAAATCTTCCAATGGAAGATTCTGAGGTGACAATATTCTGATTAAAAATGACTGGGAGACATGAAAAAAAAATCAATAGTGCTTATAAAAGATGGTTACTTTCAGCAGCACACACACTAAGGAGTCAGTAAGGGAGAAGCTCAGACAGTAAGGAACCAGGAATTTAATAAAATTAATACACCTATTTCCTTCTTAGGAGAGTTCTTCTAGGAGAAGGTGAGCAAACTGTAGTCTTGTTCCTGAACTGTTACAGCAACAGTTTATAAGTATTCTATTGCTCTGATCTGGTCCATCCTAATGTCCGTCTGTTCCCAGGATAAATGATTTAGTTCCCAGTTAATATCACTGCACGAAATCACTGCACAGGATAATGGTCTCAGTGATGGCTGAGAGAACAGCCTCAGCACCTGTGGCTTTGGTTTACCTGAAGAAGGCTGGTGACAGGCACACAAGTTTCTTCCCACAGGTGCCTGAGCCCCAGCAGAATTCTCCTCTCTTTGGGGCGCCTGGGTGGCTCAGTGGGTTAAAGCCTCTGCCTTCGGCTCAGGTCATGATCCCAGGGTTCTGGGATCAAGCCCCGCGTCGGGCTCTCTGCTCCGCAGGGAACCTGCTTTCTCCCCCCTCTCTCTCTGCCTACTTGTGATTTCTCTCTGCCAAATAAATAAAATCTTTAAAAAAAAAAAAAAAAGAATTCTCCTCTCTTTCATCCTGTTTGCCTCCCACCCACCTTCTTTTTTTTTTTTTGTCCTAGATACAAATACACTCACACACACAATTTTATAATCTGTTTTTCATCTAAAAGACATGCATCAATGTCTAAGTAGAATTATTTATGCTTTACTCTGGCTTTGACTTGCACCTATGGGTCAGTCCTATGCCAATAAACCTAATCCACAGTAATGACCTGAGGTTCTAGCCACTGGACTCTCAATGCTAAATCTTTTGCAGTTTTTCTTATAGCCAAAGCCCCAAGTTGGTTGGTTGGTATAACAAAGTAGCCCTTCTAGGGAAAGGGGAAACGGCTCTAAGGAATTTTGTAGTGCAGAATCAGATTGCCATGTCATTTCGGTGAGAAAAGTGGCAAACCATAAAGTGAGGACAGAGAAACTGGTAGAGTAGACCTTAGCTAATTTGAGAGGTCTGGTATGGTGTCTGGAGAGAAAACAGGAGGTTGACATTCAGTGCCAGTCACTTTACAATATTTAGGTTTGGGTTTTCAAATCGCCTAAGAGAGACTACAGATCAGAGAGGTTAAGGAACTTGTCCAAAACTTGCAAGTAAGTGGCATATCCCTGGTTCAGTTCCGGAACTCTCCTTCTGTAACATCATGCTGCATAAAGAGAAGTCTCACAGGGGGGGAATGCCATGTATCACACACCAATGGTTCCACCAGATAATTAAGACAAGACAGAAAAGTGCAAATGGACCTCTTCCCTATCATCTTTCGTCACAGTGAGCTGGGTTGTGGGCCTGGAGGGAAAGTGCAGAGGATGGGACAAGCTTGCTCTGTGCTATGGCTGCCAAAGGAAAGACCCCTGTGAAGAAAAGACTATTAACAATCTCAGCTCCATTAAATTTAAAGCAGCTGCTAACAGTAGGGGCCTTTACATTGTCAATTATATGAATTTTCCTATTACTATGTCATACCAAAGAGCAATTACAGTACATTCATCAAACACTGCTTCCGCTTCTCTGGTTCTGTCCATTAATGCCACAGTGGCAGGCCATAGAAATCCTCAAAGACAAATCTAACATGCAGACTTTAATTGTTTCAAGGATTTGTGGTCAGAAACAACACTAGGTGAGTAGTAGGGGGTCAATTACACAATTAGATAGTGATAGGCAGAGACCAGCTGAACTTACACGACGCACCAAATATTTATATATCCGCTCACTTTGCAAAGTGTTCTGACACCTACCATTTCACTCCGAGTTTGCTTCTCTCCCATTAACTGGTCTGGGAGCTATTTAATCACCCTGCCTCTTTTATAGTCGAGAGAATGGAGACCGGAGAGTCTCTGCTGAATCAGAGCCGGGGGGATTCCCGTGCAACCCCACCCGCACTGAGGCAGAAGAGCAGTAAATGACCAGCCTTACCTCATCATGTGCCATCATGAAAACAAAGGAATAAAATGAGGAAAATGGTCCTACAAAAAGAGATAAAAAATAAAAGCAAGAGGAGAGAGAGGGAAAGGAGACATAAAAAGGCTCCTGATTGAGTTACCTTCAAATCAAGCCCCCACTTACACATTCTGTAAGCTTAAGGTGTACAATGTGTTACTTTGACATATTCACATACTGTAATAGGTTTGCCAATGTTGCGATATTTATCACATTACATAATTATAGTACAGTATTATTGTCCAGATTATTACATTGTGCATTAGATCCCTGCTGCTTATTTACTACTCATTACTAGTTTATACATTTAAACACCACCACGCTTTTTCCCCCATCCCCTGATAACCACCATTTTACTCTGTTTTTACACAGGTTTAACTTTTTTAAATTCTACATATAGATATCACATGATACTTCTCTTTGTCTTTCTGACTTCTCTCGCTTAGTGCAATGTGCTCAATAGTTTAGAAATCACCAGAGAAACGACCTCTGCACAAGATGATTCCATTCAGTTCTATGCAATGAAGTGCTCCTGGAGCACCTAAGTTTCAAATTCTTTCTCTACCCTTGGTAGACAATGAAATCAACAAGAAAGGTTTTCTGCCCTTTGGAAATCTGCCATTCCTGGAAAAGACCAAAACACTGGCAAATGATTCAATATGGTGTTTTAAAGGGCAGAGGTGAACTCAGGTTGTCATGGGAGCATGAAGGAAGAAGAGCATCTACATAAGCCTAGGGGAGTTCTACCACAGCTGTCTCACATGACAGGTAAGAGCTGGTAGGCTTTTAAAAAAAAGAATAGGAAGGACTTTCCAAAGAAGGAACAGCATAAGACACAGATTGTGCTTTACCACTTGGCCAAAGCACATTATGGAAGAAGACAGGTTTAAGACAGTTTTTGTGAATGGAGCTGCTCATCGGGCCCCATATACCTCAAGGGATAGGATGCTTTGGTGTGATGGTCAAAGTGCCCAGGACCAAGGACAGTGATGCATCAAACATTTCTCAGACCCTGTGTCGTTTACTCCGGCTCCTCTTATTCTTCCCTTATTTTTTCCTTTCTGCAGCTGCCCTAGTTTTCCCACTGATACCTCAGGTTCCTGGAGACACACTGACCCTCTGACTGCTTGGAACAATGTGTGCAGAAATCCAGTATATTCTTAATTCAAATGGGATAATCATTCCCAATGAATTAAGGATAAAAACAAACTCTAAAATTTGAAAAAAAATGACTGGCCTTAGGATTATAAAGCTGATTTATGAAGTTATGTATTTCTGCATCAAAAATTACCACAGGGCTTAAATTACCCCAAATGACTTAAAGCAATCACTTCAATTATATGAGTCAGAGATTCAGAATGAGCTTGGTTGGGTGGCTGGTATCTGATCCACAAGGCATTAGTTGATGGCTGAAACTGAAGAAGGATCCACTTTCATTCTGTACCCTATAAAATTCTGTACTATATATACAGAGTATGTACAGTATAGAGTAGATATATAGAGTATATTCTGTACTCTATATACTCTATAAAATTCTGTACTCTTTACTGGCAGCTTCAAGGTTCCTTTGCCTTCGCTTCTCCCTCTGTCTCTTGCTGTCTTTCCTTCTCCCCTCCCTCATTCTTTTTCTATGATGTCTTATTCTCTGGGATTCAGTCATGGGGCCTGAGATTCTTACAAAGTGATTGTTTCAAGATAGTCTCCCTTCCTACCTGGCAGCTAGTTTCCAAGAGAGCGACACAGAAGCTGCCAGGCCTTTTTTAAACCTCTGACACTTGAATGACATCATTTTTCCATATGCCATTGGTCAAAGCAGTCACAAATCACCCCAGATTCAAGTAGAGGATAAACAGATTTCTCCTCTCAATGGAAGGAGTATCAAAGAATTTATGTCCATCCTTAATCTGTCACGGTAACTCAGTAGAGGCTTCATTAAACTGGGAGGCATTTGGAGTAGCCATTCCCTGGATCCTTATTTCTCATCATGATGAAGGAAAAAACAAAACAAAACAAAACAAAGTTTATATTCTAAGATCCTCCTCATAAGTAGATGCCATGTTTGTGAAACTCTATGGTGGTCCTCATGGAAAAAACAAGGAAACAGGGTGCCATCTGCAATGGCAGATGTGGAATTCACCCACACTATCTATATCTCTTTGTCCCATTTGGACCTCCTATAGCAGATGGAATATACAGAGTGGACCACTGTGAGACCCACACGATTCTCCCCCCACCATGTGCTTATAAATAATTGCTAGAACTTTGTCATGATGTTAACCTCCTCAGTGAGCTAGAATATGTAATATTAAACTCAAATTCCGCTCTCTCACAGGTTAAAAGTTACTGGCAGAAAAAAAACCCAAGACCTAATTTCCAGTATGTCTTTATAAGGAATTCACCATGAGAACCATTCTGCACATTATGTCTAATATGATTAGATGGAAGCAGTGTTTAAACCTTTAAAAAAAAATGCTTCAGTATGTTGCCATCATGAGTAATTGATGGAGGTGAGACCAGAGCCCTGGCCATCTGACCGACCATCTGACTCCAAAGCCCATCTTCCTACTATCTGCACTGAGCTTCCTAATGCAATTAAGGAAAAAAAAAAAAAAAAGGCTCAATAGGAGACAGGGACAAAAAATGCCATCCTTGCTGAGAAAGGATAGAAGCTGCCACTGTCTCCAAATCCTTTTTAGTTCCCAAAAGTGGCCATGGCAGGTGAGCAGACAGGGTGCTTCTTGGGAGCTGCTAATGAACACAGGGCCAGGAGATGTTGGGGAGGATTAAAGAGGAGGCAAGCTATAATATCAATAGTTGTCTCCTGTGTCTGGCTACAGCTCAGGGGACTTAGGAAAGCCCCAGGCAAATTTTCAGGGTAGGAAGCTTGTCCTCAAGAATTCAACTTTTCTTTCCCTTTACCCACTCTGGACCTCTGAACTTATCTGCTCCCCTACCCCAAGTGCTGTCACCACAGCTTCTTGCAAGTCTGGATGCCCAGCAACATCATGCTCTTCCCTCCGCCACCAAGACCTCTGCTTCCCCCACCTCGGTACAAAGTGGCTCCTAGGAATGACTGCCGTATCTGCCATTTGCATTCAGGTTTAGGGTTTACCAGTGTGGCTTCCTCTTCAGATAACACTTGCATTTCCAAGCTTCTACTCCCCTCTCCACTGGCACCTGCTAAACCAAGTAATGGAGGCAGCAGCCATTAGATTATAAATCAATCCCAGGAAATGCTTTATTTAATCAAAACAGGCTTAATCAAAAGATCTAAAGAAAAAAAGAGACTCAATAAATAACTTCATTGTTATTACTGAGTAAACAATTTCGGAGGACAGGTCACATTTTACTATGTCTTTACAAGGCTATGGTAATTAATTGTGAGAACACTTCCACATACTCTGAATCACTTTCCTAGGTAGGGATGATATTTTTAAAAAATTCAATAATGTTTTATTCTATTCAATTTACAAAATTTACATAAAAGGTGAATAAGAATGAAGGTGGGACTAGGACCAGGTCACCTGATCCAAATCCTGTGATCTTTCTATTTTCCTTGCAAATTTCCCTATTGCTTTAGCTCTGAGCTGTCTCTATGGTAACAAAAGGAACTTTTCCATTCCTTTTTATAGTTTACCAAGAACTTTCATACATATGCTTTCATACACTTAAAGGTAATGGGGATCCATTAAAGGATTCTACATTGTTTCAACCAGGTTAAACTGCTATAAAGAGATCCCCCAAATCTTAGAGGGTGTATTCCAGTGAAAGTTTATTTTCACACACATCCAAGTCCAAAGAAAGTTCAACAGATGGCCCTCTTTTTCATAATCCTCTGGGGATACAGGCTGAGAGAGCACCATCTTGTACGTACTGTCTCAGGCTCTAATGCAATCGGAGGAAAACCCTGACCTGCACACCGGCTCTAAAGCTCCCACCTGAAGTGACACAGGTCTACTCCACTTACATTTTATTGGCTAAAGCAAGTTGCATAAATTCTACCTAAGTTCACAGGGAAGGGGTTACTACTCACTTACCATGTGCATGGAAGGAAAGGAGAGGGAACATGTGTGAACAATCAAAATTATTACCATATACTCAAAATGGAAATAAGCATCCGTAAAGGTTATCCTAAACAGTAATTAAATAACTCAGTTATAATTCATTTAAAACTTAAAAACAAAGAGGCAACCCACGGAATGGGAGAAGATATTTGCAAATGACAGTACAGACAAAAGGTTGATATCCAGGATCTATAATGAACTCCTCAAACTCAACCCACACGAAACAGACAAACACATCAAAAAATGGGCAGAAGATATGAACAGACACTTCTCCAATCAAGAAATACAAATGGCTATCAGACACATGAAAAAATGCTCATCATCATTAGCCCTCAGGGAGATTCAAATTAAAACCACATTGAGATATCACCTTACACCAGTTAGAATGGCCAAAATTAACAAAACAGGAAACAACATGTGTTGGAGAGGATGTGGAGAAAGGGGAACCCTCTTACACTGTTGGTGGGAATGCAAGTTGGTGCAGCCTCTTTGGAGAACAGTGTGGAGATTCCTCAAGAAATTAAAAATAGAGCTTCCCTACGACCCTGCAATTTCACTCCTGGGTATTTACCCCAAAGATACAGATGTCGTGAAAAGAAGGGCCATCTGTACCCCAATGTTTATAGCAGCAATGGCCACAGTCGCCAAACTATGGAAAGAACCAAGATGCCCTTCAACGGATGAATGGATAAGGAAGATGTGGTCCATATACACTATGGAGTATTATGCCTCCATCAGAAAGGACGAATATCCAACTTTTGTAGCAACATGGACGGGACTGGAAGAGATTATGCTGAGTGAAATCAGTCAAGCAGAGAGAGTCAATTATCATATGGTTTCACTCATTTGTGGAGCATAACCAATAGCATGGAGGACAAGGGGCGTTAGAGAGGAGTAGGGAATTTGGGTAAATTGGAAGGGGAGGTGAACCATGAGAGACTATGGACTCTGAAAAACAGTCTGAGGGGTTTGAAGTGGTGGGGGGGTGGGAGGTTGGGGTACCAGGTGGTGGGTATTATAGAGGGCACAGCTTGCATGGAGCACTGGGTGTGGTGAAAAAATAATGAATACTGTTTTTCTGAAAATAAATAAATTGGGAAAAAAAAAGTTAAAAAAAAATTATTTGTAGTCTGTGGGTAGATACCGATAAAAATAAGAGAAGTCCTAGGAGTAGGCATGGTTCATAAGAAGAATGAAATCAGGAATGAAAAACACTTTTCAAATAAGCCCCCAAATTAGTCACAAGGATAAGATGATGGAACACAGATAAATATTTTGTATATCACAGGTTTCTGTTTCCCGAGATTTAAAAAGTTTCTGGTTCCCGAGATTTAAAACTAACAATCAAGAATATCCAAAGCTTCTCAAGGGCAAAAATGAACTATTGGTATTTCATCAAGATCAAAAGCTTTTGCACAGTGAAGGAAACCGTTAACAAAACCAAAAGACAACTGACAGAATGAGAAAAGATATTTGCAAACAACATATCAGATAAAGGGCTAGTATCCAAAATCTATAAAGAGCTTAGCAAACTCAACACCCAAAGAACAAAGAACCCAATCAAGAAATGGGCAGAGGACATGAACAGATATTTCTGCAAAGAAGACATCCAGATGGCCAACAGACACATGAAAAAGTGCTCCGCGTCACTTGGCATCAGGGGAATCCAAATCAAAACCACAATGAGATACCACCACACACCAGTCAGAATGGCTAAAATTAACAAGCAGGAAACAACAGGTGCTGGCAAGGATGCGGAGGCAAGGATGCGAAGAAAGGGGAACCCTCCTACACTGTTGGTGGGAATGCAAGCTGGTGCAACCACTCTGGAAAACAGCATGGAGGTTCCTCAAGAAGTTGAAAATAGAGCTACCCTATGACCCAGCAATTGCTCTACTGGGTGTTTACCCTAAAGATACAAATGCAGTGATCTGAAGGAGCACATGCACCCAAATGTTTATAGCAACAATGTCCACAATAGCCAAACTATGGAAAGAACCTAGATGTCAATCAACAGATGAATGGATAAAGAAGTTGTGGTATATATACACAATGGAATACTATGCAGCCATCAAAAGAAATGAAATCTTGCCATTTGTGATGACATGGATGGAACTAGAGGGTATTATGCTTAACGAAATAAGTCAATTGGAGAAAGACAACTATCATATGATCTCCCTGATACGAGGAAGTGGAGATGCAATGTGGGGGGTTAGGAGGGTAGGAAAAGAATAAATGAAACAAGATGGGATCAGGAAGGAGACGAACCATAAGAGACTCTTAATCTCACACAAAAAAACTGAGGGTTGCTGGGGGGAGGAGGATTGGGAGAGGGGGGTGGGGTTACGGACATTGGGGAGGGTATGTGCTATGGTGAGTGCTGTGAAGTGTGTAAACCTGACAATTCACAGACCTGTACCCCTGGGGCTAATAATACATTATATGTTTATAAAAAACATTTTTAAATTAAAAAAAAAGAATATCCAAAGCTTCTATACTATCTCAAAAGCAAAGTTATTATAACTAATCAACTGCATAAGGGAGGTAGATGGAGAAAATTTTTATGAAAATTGGTTGCAACTTTATTGTATGGCAGCTTATTTATCCTAGGATATTGAAACTGACATTATTTGACTTTCTATAATTTATATGGAAATTTCTCACATGTCATCACCTCAGATCCACATAACAATCCAACAAAGCAGTTCAGCCTTATCTCCATTTCACAGAGGAAGAAACTGAGGCTCTATAATTTTATATAGTTTGTCCAAGAGCACTCTTATGAAAAGAGTACCAGAACCCATTCTGAACCCATTTCTGTTCCATTAACCCAACAAAGGGTTGAACTGTGGCAATAAGGTCACAGATATTAAATGCTTAAAGCTGAAATTATTTAACCTTCCATTTTTTAAGATGTATTCCCTATAAGAGCAGGTATTCTTGGAAATAAAGAAAAAAATGGAGATAGGTTTGGGACCCTCCAGGTTAAGGAAAACATAATTTCTTAAAAAACTTTGCAGAACCTTTAAGGTGCTATGAAGCATTGTTAGTTTCCATGAGTGAGAGTGTGGTAGACAGAATAATGGCCCCCAAGATGCCCACATCCTAATCCCAAACCTGTGAGTATGTGACATGGTGATAGGGACTTTGCAGATGTGATTAAATTAAGGATTCTGAGATGGGAAACTGTCCTGGTTCACCCTGATGGCCCTAAGGCCACCACAAGGGTCCTTATATCAAAGAGACAGGAATGTGAGGATCAGAGAAGATGAGATGATATGATAACAGATGTAGAGTCTGAGATAAGATGGTCCAAGACACAATCCAAGCGGGAAAAGACAAGGAGATCAATTCTACTCTAGAGCTTCTAGGAGGGAACAGAACCTTGCCAAAACCTTGATTTGGGCCCAGTTGATACCCATCTTGAACTTCTGATCCTATTGTAAGAGAATAAATTTGTGTTGTTTTAAGCCACTAAATTTGTGGCAATTTGTTAGAGTACCACAGAAAACAAACATGGAAGGATATAGCAAGTCTTTGTTCTTAAATTTATTTGTCATTGAACCTTTTATTCCCTGAAACACCCACCTCAAGAAATAAAGTTTGGGGAACAATGGTATAATTCAACCCCCTCAATAATCCTGAGATATGGGTCACTGATATTGAGCATAAGCAATTTGATTAGGGTGAAAAAATAATAGTAAAATTGAAGAGAGGGCAGTATTTGACATTTAAAGCTCAGTGAGAATAACTCACTTCATCACCCCCTTGGTATCCGTTGCGAAGATTTTATCTCCTAAACGTCGCATGCGCCTGCCTCTCAGCTTCCTGGAGAGAAAAGGCAGCCCTTCTTTCCCTGTCTCCTCTCTCTTCAACGCAGACACTTCTCCTAGGTGCTGTAGGCAAAAATAATTTGAAGCAGGTGACAGCAGAGCTCTTCTTTCTAATGCCCTTTGCCTCAGGCACAAGACAATCTTTCCAGACACTAGAATTGTTCTGAGCGGACATTCGCCCGTTCTCCCCCTGGCAAAGCCAAAACATACTTTTCAATTGGATCTCAGAAATGCTGATGAATATCAGAGGCCTGACAGGATGCATTTTTTACTTGTGTCTTATTGGGAGTGGCTTGCCCAGGAGAGGAGAAAAGAGTGAGGGCAAGTCTCTCCAACCTTCAGCCCTGCCTTGGCCCGCCAGGGCTGAGAGGCGAGGCTGGTGAAAATCCATCCTGCTAATGCAGTAGGCTTAATGCTGGTGGGTTTGAAACCAGCAGAACCACAAAACTGCAAACCTTCTCAGAGTACAGCATCTCAGGATCATAAAAAAAGCATAAATCATCACTAAAATAGTAGAAAACTGGGCCCCCAGTCTTCACAGGTTTCTACAAATCATTTTTACCTCTTACTCAAGAGAAACACTCATGATGTATTAGTTCTGGAGAAAGGAGGAAAAATTTCTGGAGAGCGCAACAATGATTATGTCACTATCACTGAAGGGGCCAGCATAATTGAACTGTTTTGCCAGGACAGTAGCTCCAATCCCCCAAAGGCAACTGCTATACTCCAGCAACTAGAAAATGAAGGTCTGCTCAATAATCTAGAATGATTGTTAATGTGAATTCCAAAGACATTAAATCTGCTTTATTCCAACATGTTCGAGGGCCATTGTTTATTCCATTTTCGCAGCCTGCCCTCCCTCAGTCTCATCAACATTTGTTCATTGGGATTGTGGCCAATATCCTATGGGCTAGAAAACAAGCCACAATGAAGCAAGCAAGCTGCTGGCAGACTGTTAGATTTTTTTGTTGTTGTTGTTTTTTTATCTAGTTGGAGGGCCCAAGTGATGTACAGATGTCTTCCAAATGCACTCTACTTCTTTACACAGAAGGCAGGCTATGACCATAGGCTATTATCTAATATTTCCAGTTGTCAAGTCACTTTGGATGACTGACAACATTTACCTTGCTACCAGGAAAAAAAATGGGTTGATCTTTAAGAAATGCCCAGTACAAACACTGCTCATCTCCCTTTCTCTTTGCAACGATTCAATCAGCAAATACCGGATAGTCTTCCAGTGGCCAAGACACAGAAATGATGAATTCCTTATCTAAAAGGAGCTGACAAGGTTTTGCAGGGTAAATATGCCTGCAAATTTGTGGAATACAGATTGGGTCACAAAGAGCAGAGACATCCATTCTGTCTACATGTCAGCAAAAGTATCACATTACTAGAGGCATTTGAACTCAGTCTTGAGAAGTAAGTCAGAATTCAGAAGTCATGGCTTTTCAGAGCTGGCAGAGGTATGGAGTGGAGCAATAACGCAACCACTTGGGGCAGGGTGAGTGATTCTGAATGGCTAAACTGTGATGTGAGGTGGCAGTTGTCAGAAGGTAAGTTGAAGAGACAGGAAGAAACCATATTAGGGAAGGCTTAGCGTGACCCTCAGCTTTATGCCACATTGAAGAGGATTAACAAGTTTACTCAACGCCACTTGGGATAACAGTCTTGAGCTGAAACTGAAATAACCAATGTTCTCTTTGTTTGTCCAGCTTTTTCACTTTTTGTATCAAACAGGTCCAGGTATTTCAAACAAAGGAGTTATTTTTCAAACAGAGAATTTAATACAGGGCATTGTTTACATAGTGATGGGAATGTCAAAAAGCAAAACAGAGGCAGTGAGGCAACCTAGAAATTAGCAACAGCAGAAAATTACTATGAGATATTATAGGAGCCCAGAAGTCAGCGATGTCTGGCTGGGACCCTTGGAACTGTGGTAGCAGGTCTAGAAGATAGAGTGATAGACACCCCAGCAAGAGACTGGACCCTGGAGATGACTTGCTTCGAGATGCCACCAAATAGAGGGAAGAAAGAAGAAATACACTGGCTTCTTCCTTCTCCTCTGGTTTTCTCCCCATACTTCCCATTGGGCAAACATATCTAGAAGGCAGCAGACAAGGAAATATTGGAACTGTCTATAGTGTATGAATATACAGTGGAACTATAGTGGATGAATATGACTGAAACCATCTGTGACTTCCACAGCCCACTAGTATTTTGCTTCTCAGCGTTCATTGCATTTCTCTGCCCACATTTAGCTCCCACACTATAACCTGTTTCATAGAATATTATCCACAGAATCCACAGAATAACTGTCCTACCTAAAATGAACATGTTTCTCACCCACTTCCCAAATGGGGAGATGTAAAGGTCCATCACTCACCATGTCCATACTGAAGTAAATATCTCCATGTGATAGGAGTCCTCCCCTTCAAGCCATCACTAGTCCAGTGACCTATGAACCAATTTTCTAAAAGTAATCACTACTGACATCTTTGAAACAAAATAGTAGGGAAAATGAAACAAGAATCATATGCATAGCTGCTATAGTCTGTAACTGATCATGAGGCTATAGCTGATAATTTTTAAAACAGCATTATTGAGACATAATTGATATCTGATAAAGTGCACATATTTCAAATATGCAATTTGATATATTTTGAAATTTGAGTATGCCAGTGAAGTCATCACCACCAAAAGTTTCCTCAGGCCTCTTTGAAATTCCTCTCTTCTGTTTCTCTCTATTCCCCACCCACCAGCCACACCCCCAGTCCCAAGTAACCACTGATCTTTCTGTCATTATGAACTACATTTTCTGGAATTTTATATAAATGGTATCATACAGTATTTTGCATGGCTTCCTTCACTCAGCAAACCTATTTTGGTACTCATCTATGTTGTTGTGTGTAGCAAAATCCATTCCTTTTTATTGTTGAGTAGTAACATATATTATATAATACATATTTTTATATATACACATATAGAAATATAGATATAGGTAAGATAACCATAAATAGATAAAATATATAGATATACCACAATTGATTATCTATTTATCTGTTGATGGACATTTGGATTATTTGCCACTGGGGCTATTACAAATAAGATTGCTATGGATATTCATATATATGTCCTCATATGGGCATATATTTCCTTTCCTCTTGAGTAAATATGTAGAAGAGGATCATATATTAGGAATATGTTTAACTGTTTAAGAAAACTGTCAAACTCTTCCCCAAAGTTGTTCCCAAAGTTGTATCATTCCTAGTTAATATTCCTCAAACATAATGTTACCTTTGCACTAAGTCATCTCTTTGGTCAAGATTCTTTAACTGGTGGGGTGTTCTAAACATTCCTGAAATGTCTGGTTATTTAGCTTTCTGCTATTACTGGGTTACTATTGTTTTCCACTGCCATTTATTATTAGACATGAAATTACTAAAAGACACTCTAGCGAATCCACTAATGTCCAGAATCTAAGAATGAGGCTCTGAGTTTCTACCTACCTATTCCCATTGTGTAGAGGCAACCTAGTTTACCCCTAGCAATCAGAGTTAATCACCCAGCCAGAACCAATCACCCTTCCCTGAATATTGAATCAATGGCATGAGGATCCCAAAAGAGCTCCAATCCAATGGAACAAATGTTGTGTTCCCTGGTAAAAATAGTCCTCCTTTGGGAACCGAGACCTCTGAATGGGGATAGGGACAGGAAACAAAAATTCTGTAAATGTGCCACTATGTGTAATTATGACACGGTCCACCCCTACTTATACTTTGGTGCCAAGACTTGTAGTAAATTCTAGCCATGAAAGAAAAAGTGTCACATAGTGCAAAGCAATGCTTTATCCTGTGGGAGAGCAAATTAATCTCACAAAATGCTGTCTCTTACCTAGCCCTGACACTGAATCTTCAATTATGTCCACCATTCTATCAGGCTATCTGCTTCTGAAAGCAAAAATATAAGAAGAAAATTAACAATTTTTATGGGCACCTTTCCTCAGTCAAAAGCACTGTTGTGTGGGTTACTACCATGATACTTACATGCCATGATAAGTAAGGCACTAAGTCTAGGATAGAAATGCATACAGAATATTTTAGCTATGTAAAACAATTCTAAAGCAGCTGGGGTATTTTCTAGTAGGTACAGATTGCTGCCCCTAACATATGATGGAAAAGGAGTGAAATATAATCAAACTGTTGTTACCAGATGGCTAGCTTGAGCCCTGGTGACCAGGTACCAGGTTAGGGGCTCAGGACTGGTCTTTGCTATTGGTTCATTAAGCACTTAGGAGCCAGGTAGCCATATCAACTTGAATGAGGGGAAATGTGGGTTTTTGCATCCATGCAGAGCTTCCTTTCCCACCAGTAGAGGCCAGTTTGTGGAGCAAGCATCAGCACGGTTAAGAGAAGAGACTGACATCTACAGAAACTATCATCATATCCACCTGATTAGTACAAGATACCTCTCCATGGACATCTCTTGAGCAGTGTTCACATGGAACACAAATATGCTTACACTATTACATAGGGTCTGTCTACATATCTTCTCCCAAACATCCTTGTTGATAATCCTTTAATCATATTTGTTCTGAGTTCCTAAACAAGCCAAATTATTAGCCATTGCTAATAAGAAGGTGTAGATCCATACCTCAAGACATATCTATTTACAAATAAAAGAGATAACCAGGTGAATTATCTTAAGTTAATCCCACTGATGGGATTTTTTTTTAAATATTTTATTTATTTATTTGACAGACGGAGATCACAAGCAGGCAGAGAGGCAGGTAGAGAGAGTGGAGGAAGCAGGCTCCCTGCTGAGCAGAGAGCCCGATGCGGGGCTCGATCCCAGGACTCTGAGATCATGACCTGAGCCAAAGGCAGTGGCTTAACCCACTGAGCCACCCAGGCGCCCCCACTGATAGGATTTTCCTGACAACTCTCTTTAGGGGCTACCTCAGTAATTTTATAATACAGCAACAATGATTTTTGGCTGGTTCCATCAAGTTTTATAGACTCATCTGTAAACCAGCTTTGATTTTTTTTTTTTCTTCATCAACTTGTAATAGATCTGGAAGCAATAAGATATGCTTCCGGTGAGTCCTAAGGAAAATGCACATCTTCTTTCAAAGCAATTTTTTTTCAGGTGAATAAATAATGAGCTATTTTATCAGGGAAGACTACCTTTATCAGATATAATTATATCTGCTGTTAATGAAACTTTGGGGACATGTTGTGTTCATGGTTCTCAAATTCAGCTGCATCTGCACATACATGCAGGAGGGGATCCTCCACACTCTCAGTGATCTACCATTTAAAATTCATGCCTTAATGTTACCCTAATAGATTGGTGAGCCTGTGCTTCCAACTCACATGGTAACTCTGCAAATTATACATGGTTCTGATCCTCAACCTTGATATCCCTTCTGATATAAAAAAACTCTAAGAATTGCTATAGCAGCTTTCTGATTCTCTGGTCATGTCCCTTCGGTTAAGAATTTAAAGCTCTAAGCTTATCATTTTCTTTTTGTAAGCAGTCCAGGACAATCAAAAACAGCCATCTCATTTTTGTAGTTAAATGCAATAGCTACTTGTTTTCCCAAAGCCTAGCTTTCAATTGGCACATCAATGCAAACAAACCAGGTTATAATTTAAGTAATTGCAATGCCATTTGACGAGATAGATTAATTATAGTATCCCATTTTCCACCTGAAAGAAGTTTTGCACTGTGTTCAAGCTAAAAGAAGCAAGCAATTTAAGTTCAGAATTTGTTCTTGAGAATTTGTTTCCTGGGACTATTAATAAATTATATTTTTTATTGATTGATCTGTACCCCTGGGGCTAATAATATATGTTAATATTTTTTTAATTTAAAAAATAAAAATGAAAAAAATTGTATCAGTCAAGGTCTAACCAGGAAAATATAAATCAATTTAAGTATTTCAAATAAAAGAAATTTAATGCAAGCAAATGGTTGCACATGTGTTGGCAGAGGTAAGAAACTTAACAGGAGATCATGAAGCAACCCACAGATTAGCAACAGCAGGAAAGCCAGTGTCACCACACAGGGATAGAGAAAGCAAAAGTGATTTTACTGAAAAAGTTCTGGAGCAAGGCAGAAGGGGCACAATTTGAAGTTTTAAATAATAGGGATATCTCCCTTATAAGGAAGAAGGACAAGGTAAATGCAAAGAAAGTGCTGGATCACAGAATTCAAAGAGTGTTTTGAGGAGGATTATGTCAAAACCTGCTGAGAAGTAAGGAAGAAGAAAAGTGTAAGTGTCCATTTACTTTAGTGAAATGGACATTATTGATGACATAAATGAGAGCAATTTTGGTGGAGTCAGGGGATCAAATGCCACACTGAGGTGAATTGAGAAGCAAATTGAAGAAAGTGGCTGTAGAGGGGAAGACAAGAGAACATAGTATCTGAAGAGAAAGGGGATTCTTTCCGTTGCTCTTAAAACATAAAAGAGATCAGCATGCTTAAAAGTTGATGGAAAGTATCCAGTGAAGAGGGAAAGACTTACTCTGTAAGAGTGAGACGTTCTGGAGCAATTGAGAGGGGGTAGAATTCAAAGTGCTAGGCAGCTGGGACACTTCCACTGTAATGAGAAGGAAGGACAGGAGACGTGTAAACACACATTTGCTTGCAATTCGAAAGATGCTTTGTTGTTTCTGAGGAGATAATAAAATTGTCTTGTGAAGGTTTTTCTTTGCCAAGTCAAGGTCCTCTTCCTGGAAAGAGGGAAGAATGGCTTAGAGGATAAGAATTTTTGGAAAATGAAAGGAAGCAGAAAGCAGAAAGGCAGGGCATTCCCATCTCAAGTTTTAATGACTGTATTAGTTGGCTTCTTATTTGGTACACCTTGACTTCAAATTAGGAAGTACTTCCTTGACATAGTATCAGGTTCCTTTGGAAAGATTATTTTGTGTCTCATTGAGGCTTCTCTCCTCATATTCATGCTCTTCCTCTCTCTGTCTCCCTCACTACCCCCATCAGATACGCACGTGCACACGCACACACACACACGCACACACAATCACATACCATCATACGGTTCAATCCTTTGAAAACTTAATGCTATGTGAATATTGCTCTTAAAAATCAATCTACTGCCACAAATTTTATAGCTAAAATCACAGTGGAACTTAGTTCCCCGCTAACAAGGAACCTAAAAAAACCACTGCCTGACATTTGTGAGATCTGTACTAAGACCTCCCTGGAGAGTTGTTGTCTCTTTTTATCACAACTGAACTTGTGGCAGAGGCACCCCCTTAATCCAAAGGCTGCACAGCCTTTACAAAGCCCCTATTAAAACTACAAAGAAAAAGGCGGCAGCCACAAATTCTTTTCTTAGTTTTCCATACATTTCATGTGAGTGCCCAAGAAACCTATGTAAGAGCTATTTTAACTTCAGTGTGTTACAGAGGAATTGGGATTATATGGAAAAAAATGCATAACAGGTAAAGTGCTTAAAAACTAACATCTGTATAAGCGAATCTCGGGATTACATTGATTTGTAGCTTCCAGTTAGGGAACTTGCGACTGAATCATATCAAGATTCTCCTTGCCTTAGGTACTAACATTTGCAGAAGTAGCTTCCTTTCTAGAGAACATCACTGGCCACAGAATATTCACCATAACAGTGCAACATGAAAGTGATCTTATAGATTTCACTCTTACCATTTAAATTAAGAGAAATCTTCCAAATATAAAAGGAAGGAGAATGTTCCCTCCTATTTCATCAATTGCTATAAAATTCATGAAGCCCTGTCTGGCTTGGGCCTTCTATCTACTGACAAATGTAATTAAAATTAGACTTGAGAAAAAATAGGAATGGAAATGTCCAAGTATAAGGAAGTTGCCACTGAAAATTGGTTTCTAAAAACAGCATCGATTAGAAAGGAAGTGCAGAGAAATGAGAAATCTGCTGCCAATAGTGCATCTCCAATTATATAAAATATTGCAATCAAAGGCTCATGAGGTTAGGGAGACTTTTATTAAATAATGCAATTAAAAGCTAATAAGTTTAAGCATTCCACCTATACACAGAAAGGGTATTTGATGAATTAGCTTTCCAGTGCTGCTGTAACCAGTGGCTTAAGAAAACGCAGATTTATTATCTCACAGCTCATTTTTTAAAAATTTATTTATTTGGCAGAGATCACAACTAGGCAGAGAGGCAGGCAGAGAGAGAGGGGGAAGTAGGCTCCCCGATGAGTAGAGAGCCCGATGCGGGGCTCGATCCCAAGACCCTAAGATCATGACCTGAGCCGAAAGCAGATGCTTAACCCACTGAGCCACCCAGGTGCCCCTCTCACAATTCTGTAGTTTAAAAGTCTGGACACAGGTTTCACTGGGTAATCAAGGTGTCAGCAAGGCTGTTCCTTCTGGAGGTTCTGAAGGGACAATTTGCTTCCCTGCCTTTTCCACCTTCCCACACTCCTTGGATTGTGGTCCCTCCATCCATCTTCAAAGCCAGCAGGATAGAATCTCTCTAACTCCGGTTCCCCATCATGTCTCTTTCACTGACCTCACTGCTGTCCATTTTAAGGACCCTGTGATTACGATGGGCCCACCTGAGGCACCCAGGATTATCTCCCATCCCAAGGTTAAATTAATCACATATGAAAAATCCCCTTTGCCACAGAAAGTAATATTCACAGGTTCTGGGGACTAGAATGCTGACAGTTTGAGGGGAGGCACTATTCTTCCTGCCACACTTGGGAAAGTGGAAGGGGATGTTTTTAAAAGAAACATCACTACGAGCCTTCTGTTTTCTAAGCCTATCATGTTCAAGGAGGAGATAAAAGAAATTTTAAGGCTTTTCCCCCCATAACTATGCAAGTAGTATGTCAGATAATCAGACCACTTCTTTTCAGGGACAAGAATGCCTAATAAGAACAGGATTCCTTTGGCAGAACAAAACAAACTCAGAATACAGGGATTAATGATTGAAAAGCTACCCGGGACACCCACAGGATGTCATACATCTCCTTTCCAGGAAATTACAGCAGTAGATAGAGAAGACATAGGCCGTAAAATGGTAATAAAAATGTATTTTAATTAAATTATTCCACAATAAAACTAAAAGGAATCTAAAAACAACGGCTGATTATTATCCTTATCATGTGCCTTGAATGGCCCATGCAAGACATTATTTTGAGATGAGAGCTGAGATGGTTACAAATCATTTCGCCCTGGCTCTCTCTTCTTCTCTATGTCTCTCTCTCTCTCTCCCTCTCTCTTTGCCTCTCTCTACCTCTCTCGACCCTCTCGCTGTGCTATCGTGCCTTTCATCCTGCAGGAATGATGACCTGAGTGGAGACTCAGGTGCCTCTGCTCATTACCTTTGAAAGCACAGGAAATCAGTGGCCTTCACATCACTGTGGGTTAAAATTGGCATCAGGCAACCTGTTGCTTTAGCTATCCTTGTTCTATCTTCAAGAACAGTGTCAGATGCCAAAAGATACTACTGCCAGGAAAGCTGGGTTTCCAAGAAACAATAACTTTCATTTTTGTCATCATAATCTAGAGCCAAAGGAAATAACTTTCATAGTTCTGTCATCATCATCTAGATCTCAATTTGCTTTTAAAAAAAAAAAAAAACTAGAGAACAAATAAACATCCTACATTTTTCAAATAAAAACCTGGGGCATGTGGTCTAACAAAGCATGTTTCATTATTTATAAATTTAAATGGAAAGTGTTACAAAGTCATAAAAAATAAATTGCACTTAGCAACATATTGAATAAATTTACTTTATGGGAAAAAAATGAAATTATAAGAAATCAAGGCTGTCCCAGAACAGCCAGAATGCATGGTCACCATTATTTATACCAGGCGGTTCAGAATGCTCTTTGGTTGTAAAGCCCACAATTTATTTTGTGCAGTGCCTCAAAAGCTTCAGAACAAAAGAAAAAGTCTTTTTATTCCATGTGAAATCATGTGAACTGAGTATTTGGCCTGCTTAATTATCCCAAGAGTCTGGTTCAGTAGTTCAGTGTCTGGCACACTAAATGCTCAATAAATGTAGATTGAATAAATGAACAAATGCATGAACAATTTAAGATTAGCCATATAGAAAGCAGGCCAACTTTCATTTCAGCCAAGACTGAGTAAAAAGCTCACAAGATCTATCTGGAGGAATGACTTTTCAGACATCTAGTCCCTTATGGATAGAAACGCTTGTAATATATAACTAGTAACCAATTTAATGGATTTCATCAAGGTGTATCAACTTGTGGTATAAGCACAAAAAGGTGTTTTGGGTTTTGTTTTTTTTTTTAATATATAACAGATCTTTATCAAGCCTTCACTCCCTTTGGATTTCAGGCTCCCAAGTGGTATCTCAGTCCAATTTCCTAATTTTTCAGACTGATTTTGGTGCTGTTTAAAAACCTCAATGTCACTTTTGAGTCATAGTTTACTCCCTCTACCAACCAAGACAAGGCAAACAGGTATACCGGTGGCTTGGAAGGGGAAGTGAGAGGGAGTGGATAGGGCGTTCTCTCTCCTGCCATGCCTCCTCTCTTCTGCCATCATTGCTCTTCTGGGACTGGATCAGGGATGAAGGAGAGGAAGGAAGGAAGATGCTCTTTAAGTGATGGTTATATAGTAAGTTGGCCTCTCTCTCTTGTCAATGGACTGCTGTCTCTCCATTATTTCCCTCTCTCCATCACATGCTGACTTCCTAATGGGAGGCATTTATGGACTCTCAGGTGGGACTTCCAGGGGTTTCTCCTGCCTAACTCCCTGATGTTGGGTATCTGACTGGGGCTTAGCTTCTTCCTCCTTGCCTCAGAATCCTCCCACATCCTCTTACTGTCGGGCTTCCTTTGCCCACTGGGTGGCACGTGGAGTGGGGATTGAGAAAAGCTTAATATTCAGCCACCTACTCACCTTCAGTCAGAGTCCACTCACATATCCCATATCGGTCATACCAAATGCAAATATGCAGGCATCACCTTGGATCTTCTCCCTCACCCCTATCATCTCTCTCTGGCCCCTCCCCCCATGCTTAAGCCCAAAGAACAGATGACCTACCAGTTCAGTGGCTCAGCAATTTCTAATAGTTTGTCCTCAGTTCTTGACCTATATATGGTGTCATAGAAGGCAGCTTAGGCACTCCTAACCTTCTGGGGAGATAGGAAAACAAATTGCATAATCCTTTCTTCTTGAGGATGCAATAATTACCACTGAATACAATTCATATTTCCTTAACAAGTGATATCCCACACTCCTGCAGATTTATTTTATACATGGGAGGGGGGTAAGAAAAGGGTAGGTATGCTCATTCCATTAAACTGCTGTTCCTGGCTTCTCCTGGGGAGAAGTGGCTGGACTCCTAGATTGAGATGTGCTGCACTTAAATATTAAAGTAACTAGTGCCTGTTATTCTCACTTGTAGCCACAAGGAGAGTGATCCCTGAAAAAGAGAATCACAACCAGAGAAAGCTTGCCATGTGGCCAAGCTTTTATCTTACACATAGTACTCTACACAGAGCAAGCCATTTTTCTCCCCACAGAAAGTCTAGGAATGAGATGTGTCCATTTTATAGTAAATTGTATAGGAGTTTTCTCTGTATATCTCTAGTACATCAGGTATACTAATAAGTGCTTAAGAAACAGATTAGGTTTTAAAAATAAATGGGCTAACTCATAGTAATTTGGAAGATATTATTGTAATCATCTTAGAATATGGTGAGATCACTAATGTACTGATTCTCATTTACATTAACTTGCCCAATTTCACCAAACCAGTAAATGTTAGAATTAGAAATAAGTGTTCTAATTTCATGCCCAATGTTCTTCTTTGATTCTATGCTCTTAATAGGAAATTCTATCTTTCCACTTGTTCAAGTTCAGGTCCAGTGGGTCTCCTATTTCAGGACAACATCTGTGCCTGTACCGAGATGTCTGTGGACAGCCACAGAGACATGAAATAACAGACAACTGAGTTCATTCACAATGAGTTCATTCAGAAAAATATTTTATTCTAGTGAAGCTAATTCATGAATAAAATACTGCAGTTGTCACAACATGAAATATTCTTGGGCTTCTGGCAGATAACTCTCTGATGTTTCTACTTGGACCATCTCCATGCAAAGGGCAAGCAACATGTGCGTTGGTGGTGTGGTGGTGAGCACAGCTGCCTTCCAAAGGCCAAGCAACTTAAATTATTGAAGAGCAAGGCTGCCTGGACTGCAGAGGAAATTCCATTTGATGTGCAAACATATTCACCCCATAGTTTTCAAGATTTGGAAATACCTTTTCCTGTATCTTAAAATCACAATATAATCACAAGGCTATTATATTTCAGAGGATTTTGTAACCCAGTAAATACTGTCAAATACTGTCTATACATTTACCATTTGTAAGGTAGAAAAAAGGGGAATGAAAGTGGTTCAGGTAGTATTAGAACCACTTTGGAATACTGGTGCTGAAACAAAGACTCACAGAGACCTACATTTCCATGACATAAAGAGAAAGGTCAGTCCTAGTGGATGGATAACTGGAGTCATGAAGATACTAGTACTATCTTCCCTCATATACAACCTTCAAATGCACCCTTTGTTCCTCAGTTCTGAAAGTCTTCACAGCATTAGATTATTTCCTCTAATAAGTCTACTAGAATGCAAAGTCCAACAAAGAATTCATTTTCTACTAATCAGTCAGATATTGTAGGACTCACTTAAATTTATCACTTCATCATACCAACTGACAAAGGCACTGGTGAAATAGCCATATATATTTCTTTAGCCATATTTGAATTGGAGGGAACATGACTATTAACAAGGAGACATGCACAACAATGTTCACTGCAGCATAACATGTAGTAATGAAAAAATCAGAAGCACTTGAGATGCCCATCAAGGAGAATACAGTAAATTATGATGGATAGTTCTGACAGGATACTATCTCATAGCAGTAAAGACCAATGATTGGATTAATATCTCAAAAACATAATGTTGGGGGCACCTGGGTGGCTCAGGGGGTTAAGCCTCTGCTTTCAGCTTGGGTCATGGTCTCAGAGTACTGGGATCGAGCCCCGCATCCAGATCTCTGCTCAGCGGGGAGTCTGCTTCCCTTCCTCTCTCTCTGCCTGCCTCTCTGCCTGCTTGTGTTGTGATCTCTCTGTCAAATAAATAAATAAAATCTTTTTAAAAAGTTTAAAAACACAAACAAACAAAAAATATAATATTGAAGAGAAAAATGAACCGAGAGAAGATTTTGAAATGCATTCTTGAGCATTTAAAAAAAATATATCCTCTAAGCAATACCACCAAAGGCCTTGTGACATGCTAGAGTAGTTAAAAGCATCAAGCATATGATGAAGCACATGTTTCTGGAGCGGGGTGCCTGTTTGCCTTTGAATCTCAGTTCCACCACTTAGCTGTGTGACTTTGCCCAAGTTATTTAAACTCTTGATGTCTTAATGTTTAAATAGAGATCATACTATTACCTATTTCATATAGGATTGTTTCAAAGTCAAGGAAGAAACACACATGAAGAACTTAGAATACTGCTAGTTACATACTAAGTGCTCAATAAACATGATTTATTATTATTTATTTATGGGTACATATATGTAGAAGAATATAAAACCAACTGGAATCAATGATATTGGATGGCTCTAGGGAGAAAGGGAGCAGAGAGGTTGAGTAAGTAAATGAGAATGTCACTTTTATTCTGTGTCTTTTATTGAAACAAAACAAATATATGGAACCAAATATAAATGATAATGGTAAAAATGATGATCATGGTGATGATCACAACGAGGTTAATCATGATGATTTTTTTTTTTAGGATTTTATTTATTTACTTGACAAAAAGAGAGATCACAAGCAGGGCAGAGAGAGAGGGAGAAGCAGGCTCCCCACTGAGCAGAGAGCCCAATGTGGGCCTCAATCCCAGGACCCTGAGATCATGACTTGAGCCGAAAGCAGAGGCTTAACCCTGAGCTACCCAGGCATCCAGTGATGAAGATTTTAAAGCCAGAATATCAAAGAACAGAAGCAACACAAAGGAGCACTTGGGAAGGAGTCTAGACAAATGCCACAATTTTGAAAAAGGCCTGCCCTATTCTGACGCTCAGGCATGGAAAGGACACTGCATTAAGGAATGTAAAAGGGAAGTCTTTGGGCAGAGCTGTTGTACTGCCCTGAACAGATGACTTCTTCTTTTTTTTTTTTGCAAAACAAAAAATTTTTTAAATAATTTTTTATTTTTTATAAACATATATTTTTATCCCCAGGGGTACAGGTCTGTGAATCGCCAGGTTTACACACTTCACAACACTCACCAAAGCACATACCCTCCCCAATGTCCATAACCCCACCCCCCTTCTCCCAAGCAACCCTCAGTTTGTTTTGTGAGATTAAGAGTCACTTATGGTTTGTCTCCCTCCCCATCCCATCTTGTTTCATGGATCTTAAGCCCCCATGTTGCATCACCACCTCCTCATATCAGGGAGATCATATGATAGTTGTCTTTCTCCACTGGACTTATTTCGCTAAGCATGATACCCTCTAGTTCCATCCACGTTGTCACAAATGGCAAGATTTCATTTCTTTTGATGGCTGCATAGTATTCCATTGTGTATATATACCACATCTTCTTTATCCATTCATCTGTTGCGGGACACCTAGGTTCTTTCCATAGTTTGGCTATTGTGGACATTGCTGCTATAAACATTCGGGTGCATGTGCCCCTTCGGATCACTACGTTTGTATCTTTAGGGTAAATACCCAGTAGTGCAATTGCTGGGTCATAGGGAAGTTCTATTTTCAACATTTTGAGGAACCTCCAAGCTGTTTTTCAGAGTGGTTGCACCAGCTTGCATTCCCACCAACAGTGTAGGAGGGTTCCCCTTTCTCTGCATCCTCGATTAAAATCAACAGATGACTTCTAATCAGGGCAGCAGAGCAAGCTGATCTACAGACAGAAAAACTTCTCAAGAAGTCAAAGTTAGATGTAGCAACACCTGTAACCTCTGTTTAAAAAGAGCTAAGACCTGGAGAATTTATTCAAACAGAAACAGGGCAGATGATGGGGGTCTGGAGGACAGTGATACTCTCTTGGACCTCAAGACTGTGTCACCCATAAGCAAAGACCCAAGAAGATTACAGTTAGCCTGAGAAATATGTGGCAAGAGATGTCAAAGACAGTCTGATTTTCAAGGGTAAGAGTCTGATTTTCAAAGACAGGAAGAGCTGCCCCTGGGGAATGAGCAGAAGGCAGGTACTGGGGTCCATAAAATGAAAATCAGAATGAGAAGAGCTGGGAGATTGATAATACAATCCAGAAACACTGATAGCGCTACAGCTGTGGAAGTCCTCTGTTTCCTCTCTGTGGTGCCAGACTGTTTTAGAGCCTGTGGAAAGTTTCAAATAACACAGCTGGAGGGATCTGAGGACAAAGTACCAGGCAGTTCCCATAAGAAAGTAGTTCAGCATGGGGTCCCTGGCTGGCAGTGTCAGACTCCTGGTTTCAGTTCATGTCTGATGTCAGGGTCTTGAGCTCAAGTCCTGTGTTGGGCTATTTGCTCAGTGCAGAATCTGCTTGAGATTCTCTCTCCCTCTTTCTCTGCTTCTTTCAACCCCCTGCTCTCTTCTCTCACTGAAATAAATAACTCTTTTTTAAAAAAGAGGGAAAGTAGCTCAGTATAGCAACTATGTTGAACACCTAAAACTAATGTAACATTGTGTGTCAACTATACTACAATTAAAAAAAAAAAGTAGTTCAGAGAGAGGCTGTTGGTCTCCCACTTTGCAGTTTTTCCCTCCTGCCCACTTCATTCACTCTCTCTATATAGTTTTTCATCCATCAAGGCACTGTGTCAATAGAGCTGAGGTCATTCCAGAAACCCTTGTTCGGAATTGGGCTATTTTATCTTTTTGTACTTTGATTTTCTTATGTCTATGATTGGGATTACAACACCTACTTTAAAAGTTGTTAAAGGATTAATCATGATGACATGTTTAAGAGGTTTAGCCCACAGCCTGGCATAGAAAATGCTTCACAAGTGGCATCAATTACTAGCACTGGTCACTTAGTAGGCATTCAATAAATATTTGCTTAATTAATTGATTCAAAGTGTAAATTAAGTTGGAGTCTCTAGATAGATGACCACTAATAGAATACCTGAGCTAATCCAAAAAAATGTCTTTCCCCCCCTACTTAGAGGGGTTAGTTGTTATGAGTAAATTATTTTAATAAGATAGGCTCATGGTTCACCTTTTACCACCTGACAATTGAGATGTTTCCTCTGCTTGCAGCATTGTGTCACTCACCACTTTCAAATGCCTGACCTAGTGCATGGAGCAGCAGAACAACATGCTGCTTCTCCACTCGGTCATGTAGAACACAAAATGTAGAACCATATAGAACAGTGATCAAGATTTTGACAAGGATATATCTAGACACTTAGCAACTCACATAGTATCAAGGTTCCTACACCCAGAGTGTCAGCTGTACTATTAAACCACAGAATACACCTGCTTCTGATATTTGATATTTGTCAGATTCCTTGATGTTACCCTGAATTCACATCTGCCACTTCTCCTGATATGTCTGCTCAACCAGAAATACCCAGAGTCATGTATACAGATTCCAATTGATATTTCTAACAAAGTGGTCTCCAAATAGCTTGAATGCATATCCAATTAGAAAAAGAAGCATCCTCAACATATGTTGCCATATGTACTACTATCATTAACTAAGCTTCAACACACATTACTTCTTGTTAACAAAGGTGGATGTAAAATTTTCAACAAATTTTCACTATAATTAAAATAAAAAATTAATTGGCCATCTTCTTGACACATATAATTAGATAACTATTGTTTCTCCTTTCTGGTGTGGTTGCCAAAGAGCTACCTGCTGCCACATTTTAATCATTTTATTACTGGAATTTTTCCTACTATTTTCCAATCCATTGATTTGTTTTAAGCCTACTAAAATTGCTTCCACATAGTATAGTATGTTTAAAATTAATCAACAAGCAGGAATAACACTGGATCAATCAATCCCTCTAAAATGTGAGACCCCCACCTTCCCTCAGGGTAACTCACGATTTGTGACCAGATGAGCGCACCAGTTCTAATCCATATATTAAACACTAATGAAGCTCAAGTAGTCTTTTATGCTAAATAAAAACTGAAAAAGAAGTTCTGGTATTTTGTCTCCACACCCTACTGGATCATTCTACTCACTCCTTTGGCTATCACTTCTCCAACCCCTTTTGGAGACCACTGATATGAATGGTTTACCTAAAGTAATAAATACTCCAACAGCATCCAAAACATTTTAGGAACAATACAACTAGTCTTATGGGAGTCCACTTAAAAGACATTATCCGATAAGAACCTCAAACTGAAGAAATTCCAAACTGTAGGATTGTAGAAGTGAACAGCTTCTAAATGAGCCATGTGCTCATGGGCCCATGCATACGAGCAAAAGAGAAGATGGAAAGAAGAATGTTGGCTTGAACACCATCATTAATGGAAAAAAAAAAAAAGAAGAAGAAGAATTTTTGCTGGGGAAACAACAATTACCAACCTCTTTGAACATCCTCCAAATGCACTGTACTCAGAATGATACATTATTCCACCAGGCTTTGCCTTGGCCTGTGTGATATTTATGGTGTGTCTGAACCTTATCTGTTTGTCAATGTCATCCTTCTCAAACCAGGCCTGGTTGTATTGACTCACAATTTCCACAGTAGTAAGAGTACAGTGATAGATGTACATTAGTACATAGTACAGTGATAGAAAAGAACCTACTGACTATTTCTAGTATCATTTTTTGGTAAGAGAGGCCCGTTCAAAAGGGCTGTTGCAGCCACCTCCTGAATTTATTTATTGGAAAGTAAAGCTCATTAGTCTTGCCTTGAATTACCTTGTTGATTCGGAAAATAAACTTATAATCCACCAACCAACACTTAAAATTTTTTATTCTTTAAGTTCTTTTCTCCCTAAATACTTCATTTACATTTTGGGGATGTGAATGCCCTGCTTTGCACATATATTTGTATTTTCCATCTCTTCTCCATCTTTCTGCTTTTAAGGAATAAATAAAATATATCTCTATATTTCACCTCTACTTGGGGAAATTTATGAATTTCTGTAAAGATTACAGTGGCATATATTCCCCCCATTTAAATACTATTTTCCATATCTACAAAACCCAAATGCTGTAAAGATTTATTTGTAAGTTTATGGGAATGACAGATAATATTTCTCTAGGGAAAAAAAAAAACCTTGTAGATTATTAATGAAGTGGTAATTTGTGTGTGTGTGTGTGTGTGTGTGTGTGCATGGTAAGCATGTGTGTGTGTGTAGTTATACATGGGACCACAGTTAAATACTCTCCAGTAATTTGGAGATAAGGAAATTTAGAAACGACTTAAATCCTTTGGATAGAATTTAAGCTACAAACTACCAGAATTGAGTACCCTCTTATTGTTAAACCATAAAATGAGTGAAAATGAATTAGAACAGAAATATGCCATATCATTTCACAGACAAATGATTCTCAGACCAGAATAATATTGATTATATTAACATAATAAAAAACAGAATATATTCATACAAATGGGCTTTGATCTATAAAGAATTTTAAATAGAATCACTGTAATCACTGTTTCTAACTCATTTCTTCAGTGTTCAAGATGGGTCTATCCTGGCATATTTCTTTAGGAGGCAAATGTTTCTGTTGCACGGATAGGCAAAGCCTTAAGGCTTTCTGTAAGACTTGATGTCTCAAAGATTCTACGCAGCAGCCCACACTCCCATCCTTGAGTTTTTTACACTTCTATTGAGGCATAATTTGCATATCATGATAGTCATCCATTATAAGTGTGCAGGTCAGTGACTTTTAGTAAATTTATACAGTTGTATAATCATGACCAAAATCTAGTTTTAGAATATCCCCATCATCTGAAGTTTCCTTGCGCTCATTTGCAATCAATTCCCACCCAGACTTTCAGTCTCAACTATAAAATTGCTTCCTGTCTCTACCGATTTGTCTTTTCTGGAAATTTTCTATAAACATGGTCATATAATATGTATTCTTTTGTGATGAACTTCTTTCACTTAGCATATTCACCTATGTTGTTGAAGGTATTAGTAGATCATTTTTTAAAATGACGAATAGCATTCCATTCATATGTATGTATGGATCTGCATTTTATCTATTAACTTTGGAATACTTGGATTGTATGAATAAATTGCCATGAACAAACAAGTCTTAATGTGAACATCAGTTTTCATTTCTCTGGGGGTAGGTAGATACCTGGAAGTGGAATTGCTGGGTCAGATGTAAGTATATGTAAGCAACTATACCATTTTACATATTTACTAGTGATGTACAAGGATTTCAGTTTCTACAAATCTTCAATAACACTAGTATTGTAAATCTTTGGATTATAATCATTCTAGTGGTCTTGTAGAAGTATCTCATTGTAGTTTTAATTTGCAGTTTATAATTAATGATATTAATGAATGATATTGATTAATTAATGATCTAATTAATGATATTTAATTAATGATATTAAGCATCTTTTCCTGCACTTTTTGATAATTTGTACATTTTCTTTGTGAAATACCTATTCAAATATGCTGTCCATTTTTAAATTAAGTTACCTGTCTTCTTATTGTTGAGTGATAAATATTCTTTATATATTCTGGATACAAGTCCTTTTTGGATAGTCCTTTATATATTCTGGATATAAGTCCAAAATGTTTTACAAATATTTTCTCCCAGACTATTACTGGTCTTTTCATTTTTCTTCTTTAGAAAAGTGAAGATTTTGTTTTTTTTTTAAATTTTGATAAATCCAAATTTACCAATTATTCCTTTTATTGACTGAAAAATTATTGCCCATCCTAAGGTCAGAAAGATTTTCTCCTAGAAGTTTTCTTCTAGAAGTTTCATGGTTTTCACTCTTAAATTTAGGGCTACAATGCATTTCAAGTTTCTTCTTTTGTGTATGATGTGACATAGAGCCTAGACTCATTTTTTACATGTGGATAGCCAATTTTTCCATATGAAAAAACTCTCCTTTTCTTTATTGAATAGCTTTGGTAGCTTGGTGGAAAAACAACTGACACTAAATATAAGGACTTCTTCCTTGAAATTACACAAATCACAGTTAATCCCTCATAATAACTCGATTCCCCGAATAAATCAGCCTTTACTCGAGGAACTCAGTACTGAGGTCAGTGTGAACTGACCTCAATGCATAGTTCTACTTAAAATAAATTAATTGGAATTCCAATTCATGCATAAGTTTGTAAATTCAACTAACTTAAGTTTCTGAGCCCACAAAGATGAAGACCTAACAAAGATAAATTTCTCAAGGTAATAGTAATCTAGAGGACGACACTCAGCAGCTAGTCAGCCTCTCCTAAAACCACTTGACAGAAACTTCCTAATTTAATCATGAATAAATCTTTGTTGAGCCTTTTTTTAATGTGGAAGGCAGTATGAAGTATTCAGAGACATAAAATGGGTCATCATTATTCTGGTATGTGCCAGTATGACTAGCCAGGTGGCTCATAGCCAGACTCCACTGTGATTAGTAGGGTCTATACTACACTTGCTATAAATATTTTGAACATAACCACTGAACAAAAGATATGATTCTCAGTCTCGCATGAGCCTACAAGTCTAGTTGGAAAGATATTCAGCTACACAGTTAAAATGTTCAAGGCAGCAACATAGCATGTTGATTCAGAAGATTGAAAGATAAAAGATGGTTAAAAGCTACTGGTAACGTTAACAGAAAAAGTAAAAAAAAAAAAAAGTGTTTCTGAAAATAAATAAAATCAGTTAAAAATTATATAAGGGGCACCTGGGTGGCTCGTGGGTTAAGCCTCTGCCTTCAGCTCAGGTCATGATCTTTCTCTCTGTCAAATAAATAAATTTTTAAAATCTTTTAAAAAACTATATAAAATTTAGGCCTCACAGACTTACAACTTATTAATGCCCCAGCTATCCCAAGCAGTACTATCTGATAATATTATTTTTAAAAATAATAATACTGATTGTTACCACTCACTGACTGCCCACTAGATGTTAAGCTATGAACTGTATTACCTATGTATGAAAAGCTATGGACTATATTTCTTCTAATCTTTATAACAAACCTAATAAATAGAAGATACTACAGCCATAGGTCTAACTTGGTCAGCATGGAATATAAAGTAAGGATGCAAGGGAACAATAATATATTTAAATTTTTAATTTAAATTCTAAGCCCCATCCCTATAATGATAAAGGAAAAAGGCATTCTCCAAACTTCCCCACTCTAAGGGACTACCCGGAACCAAAGGAATACTTATGTAAATTATAAATTAGTCTCATTGTTTATTGCCTCCTGCTTTAGAGGAGAAGGCTGTAATAATTTAGTCAAAGACAACAGAACCAGTCACCAAGATGGCTAAACTCTGGACAGCCAATGTTGAGTTCTTAGTTTCTCCCAGTGGTGTCCTACCATCATCACTGAGGAAGTTCACAAGATTGTGAATTTTCAGTGTTTGAGATTCAAAAACATGACGCTCTTCTCTCTATTGTCATGCCGAGCCCTAGAGCTCACTATATAAATAGTTTTTAATAAGCAGAAGCAGAAGCACTTTCCTGGGTGTGACCATAGTCCCAAGGCCATGGAGCTAAGGACTTGGCCACATTCTATGTCAAGATGTAGGCCTATCCCTAGACCTCCCAATCCAAGCCCTCGAGAATTGAAGTTCATGTCTCTTCTTGTACTAAAAGCTGACACGATTCTTGGCCAAGGATGAATTTCTGAAGTGACTGACATTTGTTTCAAGAGAACATTCACATATTACTCTATCTTCATTTTAGAGCTAAGAAAACCGAGGCTAAGAGAGTTTAAGTGAGCTGCCAAAGATCACACAGCAAACATGAAATGCAAACTTAGCAGTTCCAAATTCCCAAAGCTGATATTACTTTCACTCTGCTTTGCTGTCTACCAAATCTATAACTGCAAATAAGTCAGTTCTGGGCAGGTCAGAGCTGAGAAAAGTCTAAATGTCTCCCCTCATGGTCACAGACACACCTAGTCAAGTAAGATGTAAGAGGTGCCTGGCAGGCAACTCAGAGCTTTTTATTAATTGGGAGTAAACAAAAATGCAGTTGAGTTTAATTCTGCTGACAAGCACATAGAATCCAACACACAATCTTGCAGGACAAAAAGGGAGAGAGAGAGAAACATTTCCTGCAGTAGAAAAATTCTTGTCAGAACAACAGGCAAAGGTTTACGGTTGTGATTTTGTCACCGTCTGGCTCTGTGTTTCCCTCAGCAAGTCACTGCCTCTTCGTAGATCCCAGATACCTTTTCTTTTTCTTTTTCTTTTCTTTTCTCTTTTCTTTTCTTTTTTCTTTTCTTTTCGTTTCCTTTTCTTTTCTTTCTTTTCTTTTTTTTTTTTTTTTGCATGTGAAGTGTTCATTTATTAGCATTGGTACCATGACATGATGGTTTCCAATAAACATGCCAAGCTGCATGGAGGTGATGACACAGGGTGAGGTTCAGACAAAAAAGCAGCACTTTATTTCTTCTACTCTTTCTCATTGCGGCCCCACTTTGCAGAGAAACCCAGAATCAGGCTGACCTTCATGTTAAGCATCCTTTTGATCTGTCTGGCCACCCACTCCTCTTCCAAGGCATGGGGGATGTGGCGGTACACAGAGCGCTTCTCCCAGATCAGAATGAGTGACGGCATATACAACCATCCCCCCCTCATTAGTGCTCTTACTTGTTTCAGCAAAAGGTCATAGTTTTCTTTTTTCTTTTTTAGATATTTCTCAACCAGAATTATTTATTTAAGAAATATCATGTCAACAACTTTAAAGCCCTGCAATTTTTCCAAGATGGCCAGAGCACTTAAAAATACTCTGCTTGTTGGGTGGCTCAGTCAGTTAAACATCTATCTGCCTGCAGCTCAGGTCATGATCTCAGCGTCCTGGGATGAAGTACCATGTCGGGGGAGGGGGGGCAATCCCTGCTCAGTGGGGAGCCTGAGCCTGCTTCTTCCTCTCCCTTGGCCACTCCCCCTGCTCGTGCTCTCTCTCTTTTCCAAATAAACAAAATCTTAAAAAAAAATACTTACTATTCTGACTTGAACTTCATGCCTTCTAAAATGCATGGTATTTCCAAGTTCACCTTTAAGCTAGGACAATAGAGGCTGGGTGTGAAGACAAAACAATACAAAAGAGACCCACAGATGAAATGATTTAATACTAATATAACCGCACATTAAAAAACTGTCTTTGTTGAACAACTCCATAATATAAATAATGGCCTAGAGTTTGGGAAAGAGAATGACCTCTGAAGTCAGACAAGTTATAATTAAATAAACTAATTCAAATATAACCTCTATAATTTACCTTGATAATTTTACCTATAGAATTTACAGCTGACCTTGAGCAAGTTACTTCTCTTAGCCTCAGTTTTCTCATCTATACACTAGGGCTAATATTATCTAAAATTGGGTTAAGGGGCAGGCTAATCATACTACTGCCCAAGGTGCTGATCAACAGCAGTGGGGGAGGATCAGTGGATTGAATGGAAGCTGTGGTGCAAGGTAAGTCAACTTTCTAGGTATGGCTTCTGATAAAACTAGTGACATGTCCTTGGTTCTCTTTTGACCAAAGCAGAAACAGTCCTCTAGTAGACATTTTTAAAACTTAACTCCATGGGGCACCTGGGTTGCTCAGTGGGTGAAAGCCTCTGCTCTTGGCTCAGGTCATGATCTCAGGGTCCTGGGATCAAGCCCTGTATTGGGCTCTCTGCTCAGTGGGGAGCCTGCTTCCCACTCCCCCTCTCTGCCTGCCTCTCTGCCTGTTTGTGATCTCTCTCTCTCTCTGTCAAATACATAAATAAAATCTTAAAAAGAAAAAAAACTTGACTCCAAATTAAAAAATGCACAAACATATGAATATATTTTTTCAAAGCAACACTACATTAGTGAGGACAGTTTAGGGTACAGTGGAGTAATAAATAAATGAAAAGTCAGTGGCTCAAAAAATAAGGGTTTATATCTTACTCACTTACTCACTTACCTTACTCACTTATATCTCACTCACTTATATACTACTCACTGGGCAGTAGTATGATTAGCCTTACTCACAGTGTCATGTGTAGATTGGTCAGCTGTTCTCCAACTTGAATTTATGCCATCTGAAATACACAGTATTTCCAAGTTCGCTATGGTAAGGAAATAAAGAGAAAACACATACTGGCTTTTATCTGCCTTGTCTCCAAGTGGCGCTCATTACTTCGCTCTTAGTCCCTTGGACAAAACATTTGTATGGGTCAGCTTACCTGGGAACTATAGGCAATATTTACTGGGCCGAGATGACAAAATATTTACCTGCTTGGGTGCCTAAATCTTTGGGAATGGCATTGATACTCACAGAGTAGTTGTGAGAATTATATATAATAACTTTGAGTAAGAACCTAATGCAGGGTCTGGGATGTACTTAGAATTCAATAAATGTTAAGGCCTTTCTCCTACCCCCAATCTTACAGGTGAACTTTGCCAATCCTACAGAATCAGCTCCAGCAACTTCTATGTTCTTAGATACTACAGCCAAAGCACCCTGACATCTTGCGCTGGGCACCACAAAGAGGCAGGCTGAATATGGTGATTATATCCCTACATGACAACCTGTAGGCCATGTTTTCAGATCGCCAATATCACAAATGTACATGATAACATTCATCTGCTGAGGGTCCTTCTGTGGTTCCCCAAGTCTTAAGGAAAAAGTTGAAACGCTTTAATGTAACACACAAGACCCCTTTGAACTATTGTTGCTCCAGCCACCCTCACTTAGCTCCAAACGCATGCATCCCTCATACTCACCACTCTGGCCCTGACAAATAGCTCCAGTGGCCCTGGACAACTCCATTTTATGCCATGTGTCTCTGCATGAGCAGAAATGGCTGCATTTTCCTGGAATGACTTTCACCCACTCTTCATCTGACTGCTTGTGCTTTAAATGACAGCTTTTCTGAAATTTTTTCGGGCTTCTCCAGTATAACTTAGATGCCCACATCCAAGCCTCACAACATCATGGATATATCTGTATCACAAACTGCTGCATTACAAACACTTGCCCTCTCTCAACTGGAACCTCACAGAAGGCCATAGTAATGCTGTATCTGAAGCTGGATGTTCAGGGCCTGCTAAGGTGCTTTGGCACACTGTGGGAATATAGTAAAGTTTATCTAACTAATGAATGCCAAACTCATCCTTGTTTTGTTTGATATTTCACGCCATACCACCCCCCACCCCCAGCCTACTCTAAGATTTCCGAGCAAAATATTGATCTGAATATATTACCTCCTTGCTGCGGGCCACTTCTGACTCAGTCTGGGCAAAGCCCCGATTTTCATTTGATGACCAAGTTTTAGACTTGGACAGTGCATTGCTGGAACCAAATCTTAGACTCAGCGCTTACTATGCATATGAACCCAGGCAGGATCTCTTCATTTTTACTAGCTCAGTTGCCTCATAAGAAAATTGGGACTAGTCTCCATGCCAAAGGGCTACTGTAGCTATTAAAAGCGAATCCCAATTTCTGGCCTGCTAGCATATAACTCCAATTTGAAAAACAAAACAAAGCAAAACAAAAACAAACCATTTCCTAAAAGCTCCTTTAGGAAAGGAAGGAGGCTTTTTTTTTTTTTAAGAGAATTTCTTGAAAAACTGATTGAAATAACAGATAAAACCCCAAAAGAGGCCTGAGTGTGTAAACTCACATCTTGTAAGAGACACAAAGAATTATTCCTTAAGGGTAATAGAAAGTAGGACAAAAGGGAGGAAATAAAAGGAAAAATAGAGTCAGGAAATTATAAAGGACCTCCCTGGGGAACACCCTCCCCCCGTTTTAAAGTCCAAAAACATGGAATACACATTTTCAAGCATCTGGTAGTATACTTTGTCATATAATAAGCAGGCTATGAATTGCAGATACAATTATTATTTGATGCGTTGTCATTATTATTAACTCAGACTTCATTATCAGTTATTACTATAGATTTAGATTCTTTAGTCAAGTGAAAAAGAGGGGATCATTAAGAGGTGGAAACATCCAGCTCAGCTTTTGTCCTATCTAGATCATGCCCTTGTCTTTGTTTCTCATTCTAGGATGAATTCTTACTTGTATCCTGATTTTCTTTGCTCATAGCTGCCTATCTAGGGTCTTGCACTGACTGATCATTTTACAATTTTATTGAGGTTCAATCTATGTGCAAGAAATAGTATCCATAAGGAAGATGTGGTCCATATACACTATGGAGTATTATGCCTCCATCAGAAAGGATGAATACCCAACTTTTGTAGCAACATGGACGGGACTGGAAGAGATTATGCTGAGTGAAATAAGTCAAGCAGAGAGAATCAATTATCATATGGTTTCACTTATTTGTGGAGCATAATAAGTAGCATGGAGGACAAGGGGTATTAGAGAGGAGAAGGGAGTTGGGGTAAATTGGAAGGGGAGGTGAATCATAAGAGACTATGGACTCTGAAAAACAATCTTAGGGGTTTGAAGTGGCAGGGGGGTGGGAGGTTGGGGTACCAGATGGTGGGTATTATAGAGGGCACAGATTGCATGGAACACTGGGTGTGGTGCAAAAATAATGAATACTGTTATGAAAATAAATTAATTAATTTAAAATTTAAAAAAAAGAAATAGTATCCATGTAAAATGTACAGTCTGATGAATTTTGATGCATGTGTGCACCCATGACACATGTATGTACCCATGAAACCACAATCAAGTTATTACATTACCCTCAAAAGTTTCCTTGTGTCCCTGTACAGTTTATCCCTCCCTGTGCCCTTGCCCCAGGTTAGCACCAATCTGAACTATTTCACTAGAAAATCTAAAATTTTCTAGAATTTTATATAATCAAACACTCATGAAAATTTGGATTGTTCTTGTGTATTGTGAATAATACTGCAAGGAATGTTTACATGCAGGTCTTGGTATGATCATATATACTTTCATTTCTCTTGGGTATGTACCTAAGAGTGGAATAGCTGTGTGATATGTTAAGTATATGTTTAACATTTAAGAAACTTCCAGTTTTCCAAGGTGGTAGTAGCATTTTATATTATCATCAGTGGTATATGAGAGTTCTAGTCACTCCATATCCTTATCAACACTTAGTATTGTCAATCCTCTTAGTTTTTGCCATTCTAATTGGTTCATAGAGGTATCTTGTGATTTAATTTGCATTTTCTTGATGTCTAATAGTATTAAATATCATACGGTGCATATTTTCCTTTGTCTTCTATTGATTTGTGTTGACTCCCTGAGCACTCTCCTTTCTGGGTCCATGCTGCCCCTACTGTTATTATGAGGCATCACTTTCATCTTTTGCTGGGAATACTGCTTTCTCACATTATCCTTCATGCTTTATTCTGGTCTTTGGGATTTTGTTTTTAGCTTTATGCCACTCTTTTCACCTTTGACACATGAATTTTCAAACCTTAACTCTTGGGGATGATCTCTTTAGAAGACATATATTTTATCATATGGAAATTTTACTCACGGTATCAGTTAATTTATCTGAATGTCAACCTTATTGATTACTGTTTTGTAAGTTCAGGATGTCAGGTGGAACATGCTAGTATTTATTTTTAAAACTACACCTAACTTAGGAAATCCTAGACTAATCACTTAGCCTCTTAGCCAAGCCAGTAATAGTGACCTTCTGCCTACTTCCTATGGATTTGCCATAAAAATTAGGAGCTACAGTAACTCAAATGTGCAAACAAATGTACCAAATGTACCATAGTTAAGCTATGTAAGGTAAATTATAAGACTTAGTGATTTAGATTCTTAAAATAAAATGAATATTTAATATATTTGTCTCCAGGTGCATTAAATTTAAATGCAGCTGTTTCCCTCCATGAATTCATAATTAAATGACAGTAATCAGAGCAAAGAAATTTAGAAGAATGAAAACACACCTCAGATTAGCTCATATTGACAAAATATGCATTGTGATGGTTGAAAGTCACAATTTCACCTAAGACCTAACTCCATGGCTCTTAAGAGTTGCAGGTATCTGTTCTACTGAGCTGGACATACCCGATGAATATTTGTTTCCAAGTTGAGTGGCAAGAAAAAAAAAGATATTTTTCTGCATCCTAATGTTTTACAATATTTTATCATGAGAAGTGTGTATATATACATATACAAATATGTTGTTTAATGAGTGTGTGTACATTAGTGTGTATATATATTTTTTTAATGTGTTTTTTAAATCTATGACAACATATACTCATAAGACGACTTGCATTTTTTTCTCTTAAAAGAAAAAGAAGTTTTGGGGGATTATATTTTTAAAGACACAACTTAGGGAAAGGTGAAATACATCCATTCTCATCTCAGAGAAAGTCCGGTTCACTCTGGGAAATGGGGGTGTCCTTCCAGCATAAAGACAGGATGTTGTTTAGGACCAGTAGGGTCAGATGAATCTTCATCCAAAGCAAGATCTCTTTCTCCTCAATAAATGTGACCATGATTTTTATCGAATTCACACATCCTTTTCCTACCTTTTTTACTTTTGTGTTCCTATGTGATCTAGAAGAGCCTGAAGATCATAGTGATGGATACCATAAAATCTGCTTTGAGGATACATCCTGGGAAGGAATTCCTAAGGTCTCAATATTAAAAACTGAGAAATCCTAATAGGATCTGTCTCTAATAAAGTATTCTAAACCAAGAAGGCCACAGATGGTTGATTTTGGTTATGCTTGGTAAAAAAGAAGACACACATCTATCTATAGAATTTGAATTAAATTGGCCACTGTTTTTTAGAAACTGATGGGGAAACTGAGGAGCAGAAAGTCTATATGATGTGCTGAAGCTTACATAGGCAGTGATAGAACCAGACTAAAAACTCAAGTCTTTTGACTCCCACTATGAGAACAAAATTAGTCACACGAGTGTGCTAGGGCATGCAGACTAGAAAAATAACGGCTTGAATAATTAAGTAATTAGTGACCCTTTCTTACCTATGTCAGTGCTGTGCATTGTAAGTTGCCAGTTCCAGAGTTTACTGAGGAAATACTCAGTGCGGGGGTTATAAACATTAATCAGCTATTAGCCTTTCCCTCAGGAGCTTACAGTATTGTAGGAGAATATTGTGAGTATGGTTCTACATGAATATACTAAATAAAACAAAGGCAAATCATGAGAAAGTTGGGCAGATAGAGTAGTGGAGAATTTAGGGTGAATGTTAAGGACAATGTCAGTCTACTCCCTTATGGCATCTAGATCAACACTGTTGCTTAAATAGATTTAAGAATTAAGCAAATGCATGTCTAAGTGATGTGGAAACTATACATCCAAGGACGCTACAGGAAACTGAGCAATCTTTCTTTGAAAGAGACGCTTGGTTTTTTTAAACTTTGTATTTTCAGTGTGTAACAGAGTCTCTAGTGCATAACAGATAATCAAGACATATTAATACATGAGTGAAAGGATGGAGATTTCTAATACTTTCAGTGCTGATACTGAACAATCAGCATTGCAGGCAGTCTAGATTTTGGACACCTTGCATAAGTCTGAGAACTAATCTTCTTGGCACATCAGGAAGATGTGATCATGGCACATCAAGCCCCAACTAATAATTCCTGCCTAACATAAGAAGAGTTTACATCTTGGGATCCCTAAAACTTCATGAGTCTATCCTCCAGTGAACACAGAGAGCCTCTTTCATCTGGAGGCACTACAGCCCTGGGGAATGGATTTATAAATCCACTAGCATTACAAATGCAATGAATTTGGTATTCACAGATGAGTCCTTTAATTCCATTTTTCAAAAAGCAGGCAATATACAGATAGAGGTTGGATTTTAATAGTTTATTCATGACTCTCCAAAGGAACAGTTTGAGTTACATAGAAAGTTTTATTAATACAAACGACAGGATCAGACTGACTATCAGGGAGGAGAAACAAAAAAAATATTGCAAAGAGTAAGAGAGAAATCAGGTTGTCAGTTCGTCAGTATTAACAAGAGATGGGCTTATTTTGTCAAATAAAGCCAATATTGAAGAAAGATCCTGGAGCAACATACCAGAATTCTTTGTGGATTTCTCTCTCCAGCACAATCACTGAGACAAGTCATCCATCAGATGGTTGAAATGAGGATTTGGACATTCTACCTCCAAAATTCAGTGGTCAAGCCTGTTATACTCCAGATTTGCCTGGCAGAAATAACTTCAGTAAGCCTTTGATACTCTGGGTATTCCGCATGCCCTCTAGGGACTCACCATCTGTGAGTCTTGAGGGATTGGTTTTGGCTGGGATTTGAAGCTAGAATATTAGTGAGAGTAATGCTACCAGTGAGCAACTACAGACCTGAGAACAATCAAGCTTAGTGGTGTGAAATGTAAAGGATCAAGAAAGCAGCCATGCTCAGCTGAGTGAAGTGAAGCAGAAGCACAAATAGGACTGCATCTGGATAACAACCCAGACGAAATGAAGAGTGACCTCCATGCTTCCAGACTGTTTCTAAACAGGTTTCCCTCCCAAGATCGTAAGCTCTGCTCTGCCCAGAGGGATAGGGTTCAATTTAAATCACTCACAAAAATCAGATGTCAAGTGTCTTAGCTCCTAGTTACATTCTCTCATTAGAAAACAAGAAAAGATTTTTATAAATAATTACGAATCCACATACAATAACCCGTATTCCTTGTTAAAAATCAAGATCTACCAATAATTAAGATGGGTTCATTGCCTGGAGTGAAATAATTCATTTGTTAGTGGGTTCACAATATTATTTAATAAACTTGAGCACGACACAATGGATAACACAAATAGTGCTCCTTATAATGTTAAATTAGAAAAAGGCCCCCACCCCCCAAAATCAAAGCAAATAAAAAAAAAAAAGAGGATTTCCCTAAATTCTGAAATGAATGTGTTCTGAATATGGCAGGTTTGCTTAGCAAAGAGGAGATTTTTTTTTTCTCACCACCTGACTCAAATATTGAAGACTTGGAACTCTATATTTTTTATTTTAAAAATGATACAGAAAATATCTGACCCTGACATTCAAGAAAGCAGTGAGCCAGGTTTCTAATGCATTGTTAGCCTAATGAAGACATCAAAAGCGATATAAAGAAAAGTATTGCAGGAAAGAACAATAAAGTGAAACTGCAATCAGTTGCTAAAGCTTAATCAATATAATCACACTGCAAAGCTTCTAGAGAGTGTTTTTCTTAATGAAAGTTGTGAGGTCACTAAACTGGGGGTTTCTCTCAAAGGCTGTTTATCACTTCTATCACCATATACATAAGCCCAGTAATTTAAACATTGGTAGATATGTTGTTCACTAAAGAAGGGAAAAAAAAAAAACTTCCATTTGCAGGTTTCTCCCACACATTTTTTAATAATGCCAGCTTGGTGATTCAGTATGTTGAAAAAGAGGTTATATACTATTCCTAAATGTTTAATTAGGGTACTCCATAAAGACCAATAAAGGCAGACATATGGTCATCCCTTTCCGTTTTATAGAAGAAAATTAGTTCTGAATCCTGAGTAAAATCATGAATCCAATTTTAACACTCCTGGTTTTACTAGTTAAAAATGGACTTTGACCAAAAAAAAGGGGGATTTTGACTAAAAAAAAAGTCCCTTTCAGAAAATATTCTAGTTATTTTCATTTATAGCTTTCATGTGGGGTGAGGCTACTATGATTAATAGCATTTTGGTGAAGTAAGGTTAAAGAAACTAAATTGCAAGATATAATTTTCCTCACTCCAACAACTGTAATTCTGAAATACTTCTTTCCGTGAAACTTCCTTAAACTCATGGCTTCAGCGTCAACATTTTGCAAGAAAAGACCCATGCCGTTATCAAACTTGTTTACATGAAGCAAATATAGCTAGCTACCACTGAAGAAGCAAGGTTCAAAGAACCAGTAACAGAAGATAGGGATTATCCCAGGTATTAAAAAAAAAAGTCAGTCTTTTATTTTTTCATTCCTACCCCTACATTCCTTCTCACCCATCAAATCCAAACACACACTGGGTAAAGGTATCACTGATGAAAATCCTATGAAAGAGACTATGCTGCTGGCATGGTCCTGCCCTGGTTAAATGTTATTTTAAAAGAGTCTATGCAGCAGAGATTTGACAGAGATTCCACCAGTTTCAAGCTGAGTGACATTAGGCAAGTCACTTAATCTTTCAGAATCTATTCTCTGAACTGAGAAATTAGGATAATACATAGGGTTGTTTGAGGATGAAATTGGATTATATATGTGAAAAGTCTGGGACAGAATAAGCATTTGATATATGATGGCTAAATATAAGCAAACAAATAAATAAATCCAATTCAACACTTTTAATAATAATTATATAACCAAGCCAAAACAATTCCCAGAGTTAAACTCATCGTTTTAAATTATTTTATTAAAAAAAAAAAAAAAAAGGAGGGACACCCAGGTGGCTCAGTCAGCTAAGAATCTGACTCCTGGTTTTGGTTCAGGTCATGATTTCAAGGTTGTGAGATCAAGCACCATGTCAGGCTCCATTCTGAGAATGAAGCCTGCCTGAGATTCCCTCTCTCTCTCTGTCCCTCCCCGTCAACTCACATACTCTCGCTCAAAAAAAAAAAAAAAAAAAAAAAGGAAAAAAAAAAAAGTTTTTTGTTTTTTTTTTTTAAAATATTTTATTTATTTATTTGACAGAGAGAAATCACAAGTAGACAGAGAGGCAGGCAGAGAGAGAGAGAGGGAAGCAGGGTCCCTGCTGAGCAGAGAGCCCGATGCGGGACTCGATCCCAGGACTCTGAGATCATGACCTGAGCTGAAGGCAGCGGCTTAACCCACTGAGCCACCCAGGCGCCCCAGAAAAAAAAAAAAGTTTTAAAGAAAAAAACGGAGACTAAATTTATTCTGTGTATCCAATTAAGTATTTTTTTTAAAGATTTTAAAATCTAAGAAAATAATAATAAAGGAAATGAAGGCAGAAATAAAAAGAAAACAAAGACAAAGGAGCAAACAAATCTAAGAGCTAATTATTTGGGGGGAGAAATGCACAGTATATAAATAAAACTCTGAAAAAAAATTCTGAAGCACCTATCTGTATCTACTCCAGACAAAGTAGGCTTTTTTCTAGGAATACAGTAACTGATAATAGATCCATCAGTGTAATTCAGTGCACTGACGCATATTAAAAGGAGAAAAAATCTATGTCATCTGAAGAGAGGCTACGCATTCTATAATTTTCCACATTCATTAATACAAGTAAAAAAGAAGATCTGGAAAAGTAGTAAAATTAAATAAATAAATGAATAAAAAAGGGACTTAATTTGTTATAAAGCATATTCATATAAATCTATGACAAACATCCTACTTACAGATGACATATTTTAAGACATTTCTCATTAAATTAAAAAAAAACAAGCAAAACCAATACAAGAATGACTTCTTTCACACTTTCTATTTAATATTGTACTTATTCCAAACAAAGCAATAAGATACAAGATGTAAAAGTTACAAGACAATGGATGTGAGACACAAAATGATAATTATTAGCAAATGATGTGACTGACTTCATAGAAAACTCAAGGAAACCCACAGAGAAATGATTAAGATTGAAAGAAGAACTGTAGCATGCTAGTAGTATACAACTTCAATATTAAAATTTCTGTATCTTGGCTCGGTGGGTTAAGCCGCTGCCTTCGGCTCGGGTCATGATCTCAGGGTCCTGGGATCGAGTCCCGCGTCGGGCTCTCTGCTCAGCAGGGAGCCTGCTTCCCCCCCCACCGCCTGCCTCTCTGCCTACTTGTGATCTCTCTCTGTCAAATAAATAAATAAAATCTTTAAAAAAAAAAATTCTGTATCTTTCCACTAACAAGTTATATAATATACGAAGAAAAATAAAAGCCTTTTCCTTTAGTAATAAACCTTGTAATAAATCTAGTAAGTACTTGCAAAATCTTTCTAGAGAAAATTTTATTTAATGAGGGGTGCCTGGGTGGCTCAATCGGTTAAGCAGCTGACCCTTGATTTTGGCTCATCTCACAATCTCAGGGTCCCAAGATCAAGCCCCAAGTCAGGCTCTGTACTCCGTGGGAAGTCTGCTTGAGGATTCTTCTCTTCATCTCCCTCTGCCCCCGCCCCCAATCATGCCCTCTCTCTCATTCTCTCTCAAATAAGTAAATAAATCTTAAAAAAAAAAAAAAAGGACCTAACAGGAGGACAGAATAATGAAGTTTATGGCAAGACTCAATGTTTTATAGATCTTATTTAAACGGAAATTAATCTAAAGCAGCAAAGTAGTTCTAGTCATGACAATAGGACATGATTATGAATGTGACAATATGGCTTTAAGATTCATATGGAAGAGTGCCAAAAGCCAAATACATTAGTTAGGATGTACTTGGTTGCAAGTAACATAAAACACACCCAACAAAAGCCTAAACTATGAAGAGCCTCAAAAATATAGAGCTTGTTCTTTTTTAAGAGACTGACTTACCCATTTAATCTAGCTACTTTTGAGCATAACATTTTCAGAAGTAACATGACAAAAGGAAACATAAGCTGATGACAGATAAAAATATCCCAGTATTCCTTTTCTAAAATGAGGGTTAATTGCCTAGAGGCCTTCCCATCTCCGTGGACACAATTCATCACATGTGATGAATCACAGACAAGGGGAAATGCATTTGCCACTATTATTTAGAATAATCATAACTGTACAGCCCCACCCCCAACCTTGGATTTGGGTGGGGTTCAGATCCCCAAACATATATCACTGTCTTGTCCCTGAAAAGGAACTGAAGTTATACTAGCAAAACAGAATGAGTGAAGAAAATGACCACTGGGTAGGCAAACAGCTGTGTCTTGCAAAGTAAGTATTCAGAATGCGTACAGAGTTCGTCTAATCCATTTAAAATTTAGAAACATGAACAAAAATGACAGACAATTTACAGACAAGGAAAGACAAATGTCAAACATGAAAATATATTCAATTTTACTAAATGACCATGGAAATGCAAATTATGTCAATAATTACATACCATTCCATTTTCATTAGATAAAGAGTTAGCACACTTTTTGTTAAAGGGTCAGATATCAAATATTTTAGCCTTTGTGGGTTAAGAATTAGCGAAATAGAGGCTATTTTGTAGGTATGGATACATAACCACTTTAAATGTAACCATTTAGAAAAAAGTTAAAACCACTCTTAGCTTACAGGCTTATAAAAAATGGTAGTGTGCCAGATTTGACCCATAAACCATAGTCTGTCATCTCCTCCATTAGATGGACAAAACTTCAAAAGTTTAATAACATTAAGTGACGGTAAAAATATAAGTAAAAAGAGTGTCCTGCAAATAGAAAGGTTTATTGGAACCATACAGATAATGAAAAGGTATTAACTATGAAATGAAACTATGAAAATGTTCACCACTTATTATCCAATAATTTCATTGTTTGGCATTGCCCCCAGAGAACCACTTGGACATATACATAGTAAGTCATGTACAAAATATTTACTATAGCATGATTTATTTTTCAAAAACACTGGAAAAAAATAAATATCTATCAGAAAATGGCTGAATAATCTGTGATATATGTTTATTATTATTCTTTCAATTAACCAGCTTTATTTATATAAATATGGATATATTGTTGAAGACATACTGGTAACTGTCAAAAGGAAATTACAGAATAATATTTATAGTATAATATTATGTTAAAATATTTAAAATAATAGTATATTTCTCTGTTGTATAGAGATAATTATAGATATAAAGAATATGTTTGGAATGACAGACTAAACTCATAACTTTCACTACTTTCAAGCAGAAGGCAAATACCAGGTTCTGAGAATGTCTCAGAAAAGCTGAAGTTATATGTGTGTTCTGTTTTTTTTTTTAAATATTTTATAAAAAGTATTCATATATCCTTTCTGTTTAATTAAAAATTAGAATGCATATCTATAACATTTTGAGAACTGACACAGAATAGAGAATTTAGGAAAGAAGATGGACATATTTAGTTACAAAAGGTTTAAATATCATAGCAAATATTTTATGTGACTATTAAAATACATGTATATTCTGAGATCTGTTTTAGGGGGTCAAACTGACTAAATATTTGGAATCCCAACTTACTAAGTTCCAAGGTTTATAAGGCAATGAATAAAAAAGGCTCAAAACTCCCAAGAGTTGAACATAAATCATTAAGGACTTTTATTTATTTTTTTTTAAAGATTTTTTTTATTTATTTATTTGACAGACAGAGATCACAAGTAGGCAGAGAGGCAGACAGAGAGAAAGGAGGAAGCAGGCTCCCCGCCGAGCAGAGAGCCCGATGCGGGGCTCGATCCCAGGACCCTGGGATCACGACCTGAGCCGAAAGCAGAGGCTTTAACCCACTGAGCCACCCAGGCGCCCCCATTAAGGACTTTTAACTAAATCTCTTTATTTCATACTGAAAATAATGAAAGAGTTTAGAACATACTACTTCAAAATATGCCACTTCGGCATATTGATTATTTGGGGCTAAAGGCCCTCGAGAAATAGCAGATGCAGGAAGAGCTCACTGAGCTACCCTTCTACCAAAAATAGGTCATAAAATTTCCCATGAAAAATACCCTCCCCATACCAGGACGAGAACATCCTTAACCACTAGAGACTAGGAGCCAAAACTGAAATGCATCTTTGCAAAAACACACTCCCTAATAACCCCAATCTTCCGCTAGTTTTGCTCCCCCACCTCCATACACGTATCTGTAGAGATACATAGATCTCTATATATCTTGTACTCATTACCCCACAATTTGTTGTCCCTTGTTTTGTCATTTCTTCAGAAATTTGTCATTTTGTCTAAAAAGTATAAAAACTTGGGGCGCCTGGGTGGCTCAGTGGATTAAGCCGCTGCCTTCGGCTCGGGTCATGATCTCAGTGTCCTGGGATCGAGCCCCGCATCGGGCTCTTTGCTTGGCGGGAGCCTGCTTCTCTCTCTCTCTCTCTCTCTGCCTGACTCTCCGCCTGCTTGTGATCTCTCTCTCTGTCAAATAAATAAATAAAATCTTTAAAAAAAAAAAAAAAGTATAAAAACTTTCTGCTCTGGTCACTTCTTCAGGTCTTCATTCTCTTATGTAGGCCTCCAAGTACAGGTAAAAGTTCAATAATGCATGTATACTGTTCTCTCATTAATCTGTCTTACACAGTTTAATTCTTAGGCCTAGATAAAGACCCTAAGAGGGCAGAGAATTTTTCTTCCTCTACAGTGACATTAAAAAATGTTCGGATATTATGCTCATTGGGTTTTCAGTACTCTTTTTGAAAACCTTCCACCTTGAATCATTGCAAATGAAGAACAGAAATAAATACATCCCCCCCCCACACACACACACCTCTGATGTTTAGGTGGAGTACAACAAAAAATGTTCCTCTATAGACAAGCTCTTAATAATGCCTTTCTCACTTGAAGTGACCTACCTCCTTCTTTCACATATGAGATGATTGACAGGAATGATATCCAATTACAATTTTTTCCAATTGAGTATTAAGAGGCCACTTCCTTGATGATCTAACAAAGATTCCTTCACTAATAAAACCCTACTCTGGGGTGCCTGGGTGGCTCAGTGGTTTAAAGCCTCTGCCTTCAGCTCAGGCCATGATCCCAGGGTTCTGGGATCGAGCCCTGCATCGGGCTCTCTGCTCTGCACGGAGCCTGCTTCCCTTCCTCTCTCTCTGCCTGCTTCTCTGCCTACTTGTGATCTCTGTCTGTCTAAATAAATAAAAATCTTTAAAAAAAAAATTAAAAATAAAAAAATAAAACCCTACTCTGTCCTAGCCCTGAGGCATTTCTGATAATGGTGACATAGCAGAAGTCAAAGATGTACAAAAGGCAAGAATTCAAACATTGTTTATAATGTAACATTGTTTATATTCATACCCTCTTAAAGCTGTTTAAAAATTATTAGGACTGTTGTAGAGTTCTTGGCAAGATGTCCCAGTAAGTTTCCACACACGACTGTTCAAATCTTCACCAGATGCAGGATGTTTTGTTTGCTTGTTTTCAGCAGTTAAATCATTGTTTCTCTGTATGAAATGTGTCATTTTTTGCTGGATGCTTTCAAGATTTTTTTTATTATCTTTGAGTTTACAGCAGTTTGACTATAACTGCCCATGTATTGTGTTCTTTGTGTTTATCCTGTTTGAATTTCACCAAGTTGCTTGAATAAGTAAAATTATGCCTTTCACCAATTGGACAAAATTTTGGCCAGTGTTTCAGACATATTTTTCCCTTATTCCCTCCCTCCTACCTTTCTGATAATGCCCTATAGGTCACTAAAGTTCTGTTTATGTCTTTTTCTAGTCTTTTTCTTTCTGTTCCACAAATTGGATAATTTTTATTAAACTATCTTCAAAGTCACCAACTCTTGTCATTTCCACCTTAGGGCTAAGTGAAATTTCTATTTCAGGTAATTTATTCCTCAAGTCTAGAATATACATTTTGTTCTTTTATAAAATTTATATTTATCTGGTGAGTTTTTTTAATCTTTTATTCACCTTGAGTATATTTTCCTTTACCTCTTTGACCATAGCTATAATAAGTACTTTAAAATTTTTGCTATTCAAACTTTTGGGTCTGCTTGGAATTATTGGTCTTTAATTTTTCTTTTACTTATTAATGAATCACATGTTCCTAGTTCTTCATATTTCAAGTAATTTGGGATTGTATCCTGGACAATGTGAACATTATATGAATTCTATTTTAATCCCTGGAGTGTTAATTTTTTTCAAGCAGACAATTAACTTGGTTGGATTCAAACTGCCAATTCTGTCTTCTGATTAGCAGCTCAAAAGTCATTTGATTATTTTCTCTGTATCTGAATTCTCTCCCACACAATAATGGTTCTGGAATCATCCCAAGATTTCGGCAAAGTTTACACAGAGATCTGGAGGTTTCCTTTTTTCAGATCTCTCTTTTCTAGGATTCTACCCTAATTTTCCTGTGGCTATCTAACTCTAATCTCTGTTCTATGATTCTGCAGGCCAGAGAACTATGGTCTCCTATCAGAGTTTTAGCTACCCTGTGCAAATGTGATCACAGCCTGCCCTCATGCTGAAGTCCATAAAAATGGAATACCACCCCATAATACTCCCCACCCCACCCCACAAACACACTTTCCAGTAAGAGGTTAATTGGAAGGAAAATCTCTGATAGCTTTTTCTATTCCTGATTTGGGCTGGATGATGCAAAAGACAAGGGATTATTCTTGAAATATTCTCAGAAATGTGTAATTTTGCAATGAAGGACTTCTCTTTCATGTACTTTTGAACTTGAATTCTATAGTATTAGTAACATAGTCAAATCTAGGAGAGGTGGTATCCCATTTAAACATTTCTGTTTCATATAATCCCATTTAGAAATACCAAAAGCATTGATGGAGGCATCTTGAAAAACATGGTGTAGAACTTATAAGAGAAAAAAAAAAAAGGTGACATTACTGACAATACAGTTCACTTCACTGTGTGAAGATACTAAATAGTGCATCCCTCCTGGGCATAGAGCCAAGAAAAAAACTTTAATAATGAGGACTGTATCTATCTAAGAAAAGGTAGCAAATCTCATTTGGCTAAAGTTAACAGTTCTGAGAAATTCTTGTCTAGCCTTTATGATAATCTCGGTTCTCCAATGGTAGAAAAATGACATGAGGAACTACTACTCTACACCTACTTCTAACCAGGAGGGGAGTTATTTGGTAATGAAGAAATAAAAGTCTTAGAAGAAAGCAGTCCTGTCATCTTAGATCATAATACCTACAGTAAAAATGCTTGAGCAAAACCTGTTAAAAACACCCGGCTGAAATATTTAGGAAGACAGATCTCAAAAATAATATAATTTATGGGTATCATTATATATGGTTCCAAGCATGACTTTTTAATGATTGCTCTTATGGATGCAATTCTAACTACAGAATGGCAAATCATCTTAGGAGAAAAAAGAAAAACAAAAGAGGAAATTCAGAAAGTAAGTACATGCCCCAAGAATGGAAAAAATAAATAAATAACTGAGAATGTGTGCAAAACCATGGTACCAAGGAGTCTAAGTCCAAAGTGAGTGGACTTAAGAGTTACCACATGCTAAGGACAACAAAAAAAAAATTTTTAATGATATTTTGCAAGCAAAAAAGTGAACAAAAGAGGGCCAGGACCACTGCATGGGACAAAATATGCTATGTTGACGTTTGATAGAAACAACAGAGTATCTAAATTTCTGTCTGGGGCTCTTGATTTCTCTGCCAAGTATAGAACAAATGTTCATAAGGGGATACAAAGTCCAAGAATAGTAAAGTTGTTTTATGTGAATTCAAGACATTTGGCTTAGTGAATTGTATCCTAAGGCTCTAAGAGAACTTATAAATGTGATCACTTAACAACCATTCCTGTTTAATAAGAAATTTTAGAGAAGGACAAAGGAAGCTGAAAACTGGAAGGAAGCCAATGTTGGTCCCACTTCTAAGTGGGAAATGATAGGTCTGCCAAACAAACCACTGGATAGGTTACTGACAAAATAGATGGTGAGCACCCAGAAGACAGAGTAGTCATCAAAAAATAGAAGAGCTCATCACACTCTGCAGTATGTTCTGCTCTGAGAGGAAGACAGGACCTGATTACTATGAGAATTCCAGACACAAAGCTCATGGGAACTTCAGCAAGTCCACAACCAATCAGTTCTCTTTTTAGATCCTTTTGTGTAAAATAGAGAAATAAGTGTTAATGCCAAGAAAGATTATCGGGTTAGTAGTGGGTGGGTTTATCACACACAAGGAGTAGTGACTTGGGTTGTAAGGAATTGGGGTCAACCCATAAAATAATGTTTACAGGTGTTACAGTTTGAACTGTCTCCCCCCAAAAGACAAGCTGAATCAGTCTTATCCCCTGGTACCTAGGAATCTGACCTTCTTGGCAATAGGATTTTTGCAAATGTAATCCAGTTAAGATGAGGGTGGGCCTTAATACAGTACGTGAAGACAAAGACACACCAAGACAAACATCATGTGACATGGACACAGAGATCCAAGGGCTGCAGATGCAAGGCAGGGGATGCCATGGGTTGCCAGCAAACCCCCAGACACCAGGAAGAGGGGAGGAAGGAGTCTTCCTACCTTCCCTACCTTAATATCCAACTTCTAAGCTCCAGAACTGTGAGAGAATCACTTTTTGCTTTGGAAGCTACCTAGTTTATGGTATTTTGTTACAACATCCCTGGGAAACTAGTATCACAGGTATGTACTAGAATTAGGAAACTGCTTCTGACTCTGGTCCATTTGACACTCTAAAAAGAATTATAAAGACACAGCAAACATGCTAAAAAGACTAGAAACAAAAATTATAAGGATAAAAATGTACTTAATTTAAAATAATACCATACAACTAGTTAAATATAGTTTTATCACAATTTAATAAAACTACACAAGTACTTGCAGAATTTGTTTTTAAATTTTTCATTACCCAGAAATTCAATAAAATAACTTTGTTTTAATCAATTAATTATAGACAATTCTATCATTTAAGTAAGCAAAACTAGAGTAGAAAGCTTAATTCCAAATACAACACATTAAAGAATTAGGAATGGTGAGGCCTAGTTCAGAAAAAAGGATCAAAAGGAAGGGCCTCAAAACCATGCCATATTAATGCTTGAAGAAAGTAACAAAATAAAGTGAGAGATAAATAAAGTGAATAAAGAGACAGAAGTTGGTGAGGAAAAGCGAAGACATGAAGCAGATACTACACTGTCCACAGATACAGATCCCAAGAGGCACCGGAATGTTTCTTGGTGATTTCCAGAGGCTGCAATAGTTTCATAGGGTCTCACACTCCTATAGCTACAGTACCTCAAGCAATGTGCTGTCTGCAGTTTGTAATAAGAATCAGAGTGTCATATGGTGGTTAATAACATAAATGCAATATCCAATTAATTCTGAGACAGTTTTTCCTACTCTGAAATGAGCAGTTGTCTTACAATCACTAACTGCCAGGTGGCAGTGATAAAGGAGTTTCACCAACTCCGCCTGGACAAGGTTGGACACAGCTGTTCATATTTTTGTCACTTCGACGGAGTTAGGTACCTTGCTGGCATATCGCAATGTTGAGTTACCACTTCTTCAAAAACACTATACTTGGATTAGCAATGAAATGAAACTATTGCCTAGAAAGGAAAGTAAGGGGAACAAGGCAAAAATGCACATGTTTTTGGAGCAAATACTAAATTAGCAGAGCAAATATTAATAAAGGAAGGAATGACTGCAATTCTATATTTACTTACAATGAAACAATCAAATGCTTTACAAGACTTAGGAAAATACAGGGCATTTTGCTATGCTTTTGAACCTGATTTACATGCAAAAAGATTACCTATCTCCTGCTAAGCAACATAATTGAAAGCCAGAAGTACTGCCATATTTCTTGGACGAGATGAAACACTGTTCAAAACTAAAAGAGGCTAGTGTGACCCATCCATGCATCAAACAGTATACTAAGGCACTGTATCATAGTCTAGTTGGCAGCATTTTTGTTCTTAGTGAAATATAACTGTTACATCTTACGACTAATAATCTTAGATTGAAGAAAATATGGCACTTTCTATTTATACAGAACTTTATAATTTACAAGGCATTCCACAAATGTCATCTTAATTGACCTCAACAGCTACATGAAATAGGGGTAGGTCTTTTTTAAAACCATTTAGCGGAGGAGAAAATGAATGCTCAGTAGCTAATTAACTTGACTAAGGTCACATGTTTAACACAACAAAACTGAAAGTAGAGTTAAAGGCTCCTGACTCCTATTTCAGGGCTTTTTCTATCAAAATAAATAAATAAATAAATAAAAATCATAGGTTCATTTGTTTTTTTGTGGAAATATTATATGTAAATTAAGGTCTAGTGGAAAAGAATATCTACAATATATAAAAACTCAGGAGGAGAACCTTGCATTTTGATAGCCAAAAAACACACCAAACGAACAATTAATCTTTTCAAAGCCCTTTTCAGTTTTACCTCGTACAAAGAGGGGCTCAGAAAACAGAAATCAAGAAAGTTGTCACAAGTGATATACACAAAAATCAACTCTTTCGCTCCTGGAAAACAATTAATAGCTTTGTCATTTTACCTCTACAAAAGATAATGTCATTCTGAAACTGAATATTATTGAAAAGATTTCCTAATCTAGGTTCACACCTACGCAGGACTATAAACACAGACTATGTAATTTTCAAATTATCTGTCTGTCTTCTGAAGCAAATATTAGCCTGTTTAATATATCTCCTTGATACAAAGCATACAAATATTCTGATTCCTGGATTTAAAATAAAATTTACAATGAAGAACTATGGTGTATTAACAGTTTTAGATATTCTCACCAACCTTACTTGGTCATTTTATTCATCCTGTATCCTAATCTCGACCACAATCCTGTGAAGTGCCGTCATTACCACCATCACCATCATTATCATCATCACTGCCATTTGACAGAGGAAGAGACTGAGGTTCAGAGCAATCATGTAAGTAGTTCAAAGTCACTCTGCCAGGGTGGGTTGTTTCACATTTTGGCTATTGTGAATAATGCTGCTCTGAAGACGTGTACAAACATCTGTTTGAGTTCCTGCTTTTAGTGGTTTCGGGTCTGTATCTTGGAGTGGAATTTTTGGGTCATATGGTAATTCTATGTTTGACTTTCTTTTTTTAAGATTTTATTTATTTATTTGACAGGTCACAAGTAGGCAGAGAAACGGGCAGAGAGAGAGGAGGAAGCAGGGTTCCTGCTGAGCAGAGCCCAATGCGGGGCTCGATCCCAGGGTCCCGGGATCATGACCTGAGCTGAAGGCAGATGCTTTAATCCATTGAGCCACTCAGGCACGCCTATGTTTGACTTTTTTAAGAACTGCAAACTCCTTTTCCACAGCAGCTGCACCATTTTACAGTCCCACCAGCAACACACAAGGATTCCAATTTCTCCACATCCTCTCTAAAACTTGTACTTTCTGCTTGTTTGATAATAATCATCCTAATGGGTGTGAAGTGGTATCCCACTGTGGTCATTGTCCATTTTTAATCGGCTCACTTTCTCTTTTTATTGTTGAGTTGTTAGAGTTCTTTATCTATTCTAGATACTCCTTTTGATCAAACAACATCTGTTACAGATTGATAATGTCAAGCATGAGATTGATATATGACCGAATCCCCTATAATGGTTTCCACTCAGATATTGCCAAAGAATTGCATGTTTAAAGGAGAATTTACATGTGGAGCGAAGAGCATTTTTACTGAATTTACAGAGCAACCAGAGCAACACATGTGTTTAATATTCAGAGCAAACACAGCTGCAGTTCCCAGCATGCCTCTGTGCATCCTGTACCTCCATACCATCCTGTATGAGTGTTCATTTTTAAAGATCTGTTGCTTTAAGAGCCACTCTCAAACTCCAAAAATTACTTTAAGATTCACAGTAACTTCAGTGGGTGGGATTAGAAGCTGCCACTTGTTTATTAACGAAAAGCCCCCGTAATGGCTATTTCTGAAAACCACGGGGTGGTGGGAAATGGTATTTTATGAAATGCTCCAAGAACTTCAAGCAGAAAATGGGCAGGGGTGAGGGGAGAGGGGGCTGTTTCTGTGAGCCGCTGGATGATGCTTTTCCATTTCCTTATCACAGAACGTGTCAGGGCAGCACTAAGGATTCCCATTCAAATCGAGCAGCCGCGGACAGCCCAGATGGAATACAAATAGACGCAGGAGAAGTGGAGCAGGGTTAGCGAAGTGTGCAGTTGGCGAGATTGATGTTGATACCCTTCACTGCCAAGTGAAATGCCAATAATGCTTGTATAGCATTTTGTGAGGGCAATGGGAGTATTGATTCCTGAGCAATAATAAAGAATGAAGCCGCTCTCTCAGGTATAAAAATATTGGCAACTGTTACAAAGAATTGACTCATAGGGGCCTGAGTGCTGGCCTATCTTAATACAAATAATTCAGGCTTCAGAAGGATTTCAAGAGCAGCCAGGCATGGTTCTCAGGCACCGATTCTGCTATTAATTTACCTGAGGCTTTCATGGGCCTCCCAGTCTATCAGCCAATTGGTCTTAGCAGAGCAGGAGCTGAAGGGATTTCTGAGGTCTCATTAAGAGTTGAGAGAAGACAACAAAAATGAAGAAAGAAAGGAAAGGAAGAAAGGAAGAGAAAAGACAGACCTGTAAAATTTTTACAAGTACATTTTTAAGGTTATGGATTCTATTTGTGTTTCTTTCCGAAAATGAAGTAATGCATGCAGCAACCACCTAAGCAAAGAACACTGTATGTGCCTCTAAACATATTTCTATTCGAGGTGTGATTTCCGGGAAGAATGTTTTATGCCATGGATTACAATAAGTCTTACACACTGAAACCAAAATGCACCACTTGCAAATGTATAGACCTATTATATTTAATGATATCATATACTTGGCAGGAAAGCTTACAAACATTCTACATTTATATAGAGCTGGAAAATTGGCCGGACAAGAGATATAATGCCCTACTCCCAAAGTCACCTATTCCTAAAATAGGCAACCTCTTGGAGAAATAAAAGTAAATCATCACCACTGGGACAACGAAATGTCTTAACAACTCTCACAAAAGTTTAAAAGCTCTTGGTCTCACATGAACTCAGTACCTGGCCTCAGGATTGTAAACCTATTTGAAATAATAAAATATTTTAAAATATAGAACTAGGGCACCTTGGTGGCTCAGTTGGATAAGAGCCCTACTCTTGATTTTTGTTCAGGTCGAGATCTCAGGGTTGTGAGATTGAGCCCTGCATGGGGTTCTGCACAGGGCAGGAAGCCTCCTTAAGATTCCTTTTGCCCTTCTCTCAAACTGTCTCTCTAAAATAATGATAACAATAATAATAACAACAACAACAAAATAATATAGAACCATGATCAACAGAATTTTGATAATTGCATATAAATGATGATTACATATATATTTGGTGGTTTAGACCCAAGTGTCCCTTATAGAAGGGTGTTTTAAAAGCTAGGAAAAAGAGGCTGGGTTATTAAAATAAAATTTATCCTTTCGCAGATGGCCTTTGGCTTTTCCAAAATGTGTTCACATGCAAGTAGTTTGCTTTCTTTTGTGTTTGTTTGTTTGGTTGGTTGGGTTTTTTTGCTATTCATCTCTTGATCACTCTTTTTTTTTTTTAAAGATTTTATTTATTTTTTTACAGACAGAGATCACAAGTAGGCAGAGAGACAGGCAGAGAGAGAAGAAGGGAAACAGGCTCCGAGCCAAGCAGAGAGCCCGATGTGGGGCTCGATCCCAGGACCCTGGGATCATGACCTGAGCGGAAGGCAGAGGCTTTAACCCACTGAGCCACCCAGGTGCCCCCTCTCTTGATCACTCTTAAGAACACATGTGAGTGAAATAAGTCAAGCAGAGAGAGTCAATTATCATATGGTTTCACTTATTTGTAGAGCATAACAAAAAGCATGGAGGACATGGGGAGTTCAAGAGAAGGGGGTTGGTGTAAATTGGAAGGGGAGGTGAACCATGAGAGACTATGGACTCTGAAAAACAATCTGAGGGGTTTGAAGTGGCGGGGGGGGGGTGGGAGGTTGGGGTACCAGGTGGTGGGTATTATAGAGGGCATGGATTTCATGGAGCACTGGGTGTGGTGAAAAAATAATGATACTGCTATGCTGAAAATAAATAAATGAAAAAAAAATTTTAAAAAAAGAACACATGTGGGGCATAAAATAAAATAAAAAAGGTAATTAAAATATACCAGATTGAGAAAACAATAGGCTGATACAAACCCAACATTAGTAATAACACAACAACAAAGAAGCACTGGGACCTAAGGTCAGCTTCTAAAATAACCCACACTGGCTTAAGCAGGGCTCTGCAGAAACACAGATTTCCCTCAAACAGTTTTAAAAGCCCTGGTCATGATAGTCTGTTTATAATGCTCAACGTTGTCCAAGGTGAAAGAAACTTACTCTCATGTGTTTTGTTTTGTTTTTTTTCGGGGGGGGGGGAATGATGTGACTTTCTCATACTCAATATATATCAAAGCTTTAACATGTTGGTTAATTTGACCCTGAAATTGTACATATAAACATGGACAATTCACAATGATTTAGCTATAAGACTATTCACAACTATGCTGTTTATAATATTGAAAAACTGAAGGCAAATATCTAATGTACCACATCAAGGAACTGAGCAATTTTAAGTGAAACAGGCATCAGTTCTTATTTAAAAAGGAAGAAAATCAATAGTCACTGGGATTGACACTCTAGGTCACCCAATGTCAATATCAATCTACCCTAATCTTCCTTTGGAATAAATTCTTGATTTTGTGAATATAGTCACCCCATCCCCTGTGACTCAGTAAAGGTGTCCCTCTGTCTAGTCCCCAGGAATGAGCATGCTTAGTATAAACCAACCAGAGTCATCTCTTGACCTTTATCAGTAATGAGAGGTAATAAACTGCTTAGGACAGTTTTGAAATTTCTTGCTTTAAACATATTATTTTATGTTTATAATATTATAAACATTATCTCAGCTATAAAATATTACAATTGAATGCATCCTCAGTAACAGAGTATTTTTAATGTATTACATTCAGAAGCAAGAATACAAAACAGTATATAAACTGTGGCTTCACTTTTGTTATCAAACACACAAATATACTCCAAAATACTGATTATCTTCCAGAATTATAGTGATATTATCTATGACTTTTTGTACATGTATCTACGTAGTCTGAATTTACTATCGTGAATATATTGTAACTGAAATGAGAAGATAGGAAAAGCAATTTTTAAGTCCCTACCAATATCAGCTAATATAAATAATTTGCTAGTTACATTTGTTTATCTGGTTCTATAGCAACTGAGAGCCAGGGATTTCTAGCTATATTTTAAGGAAGAGGATAATAACGTTCAAAGAATCTAATTTTGCTTCCAAAGCAGCAGGTATCATTTAGAATTAGGTCCCCCACTGAATTCTTGGTCTGTGCAGCAGGTACTAGATGAGAAGATACATATTATCTAAAATTGAAAACATTTTCCTGTTGCTATTTTGATATAATAATATAGCTTCATTATTTCATTAATTTATTAAAAACATTTATTGAGCATCTGTTGTGTTCTAGGCAACATGCTCGCTAGGCAGAGGGATGATAAAGATGAATGAAAAACCGTCTCTACCCTGCAGGAGTTCACAGTCGAAAGGGCAAAACAGGCATGTAAAAGTCTAAGCTATAACAAGATACTGCTGAAATGGAAGCGTAAGAGAAGTGAGTGGGAACACAAAGAGGAAAGTGATTAGCTCTAATTCTATTTCAGGGAAGGGATACAGAGGCAACTGCACTAGATTTGGGCCTAAAATAATTAGTAGAAGCTACCCATGAACTGGAGGAGGTAATCCTGGCAAAGGAAAAACATTACATGTGGGATATCCTGGGAATATCCAACGGATTGGTTTGACTGCAGTGTAAGAAAAGTAGTGGGGCAAGGAGAAGGAAAGAGGTTGGAAAAATAAAATATGTATCCCCTTGTATCTTCAGGCAATGGGGAGCTGCCAAATTTGTTTGGAAGCAAGCTAATGATATGTTCAATCTCTGTCTTAAATAACATAGGAAGGGAGCCTGAGGGAAAATATGAATGCAGAGTGGTTACTTGGGAAGAGATTGCAGGTGAGAAGTAAGGAGGATGTGAACTGGGACAGGGATCATGGAATTAGGGATGGGCACAGGAGGGAGCCATTTAAAGGCAGCCCTGATACTGTAATGTGGCAGCTGAAGGAGGAGACACAGCAAGAGGAACTTGTTTATTCAAGGGCTAGGAAGACTGTAAGCATCTTAAATAGGACAGGAAATACAGAAAGACGGAGTCATTGGGAGAGAAAAAAATGTAACAAACCTGGTTTTCAAATGTATGATTTTGAAATTCCTGAGGGAAAGGCAGGTCGACAGGGCTACCAAGAATTTGGTAACATTCTTATTGCTTTAGCTTCTCTCTTTCTCAAATGAAGAGTTGTAACTATAAATTATATCCATTCTTTAAATATCATATAAGAGGAGAAATACAAAACTTCTTCCTGGATACTAGTCTGCAGCAGTAGCAGCAGCAGGAGTGAACAACAACAACAACAACAAAACTCTGGCTGTTTATTTTAGCAATGGAATGAAGAAAAATCATCAGGGATTAATCAAAAACCCAAAGCCTATTTCTAACTTGGGAATGGAGCCTGAATACATAATACTCATTTGCTCTGTAAAACACAAACTGTATAACATGAATATAACACTTCATCCAGGACCATTTGAATTTCTGCAGTCCTAACAAAAGCAAAACCAACCTCCTCTGGAGAAGCCCTTTGGCATCTCAGCACTCAATGAGATTCCATTAGACTTGTCACCCTACCTAAAGAACAGCAATCAATAAAAAAAATTAAAAGCTACCAAATAAGCATGGTGAGGGAACATCAGCCAAAACGGAACACTAAGAACCCTCCAGTACTTGAAATAAAGGAATGGTTGGAAAGTGGGTATAAAGATACATAGGTAGATAAAAGAGATATGGAAAAAAATAAGGAAAAATTAGAACAATATGAGAAAGGAATGAATACGCTTGAGTGGAACCACTGTAAAAATATTGTCATTGAGATAAAAACTTGCAAGAATGTCACAAAATAAGTCATCGGAAACACACAGAACTAAAGGACAATGGGAACAATTTCGAAATTTGTGGGATGAGTGTTATAGTTAGCAGAACACTTACAGTCTTGATATCACATATTAGTAAGCAAGGAAAATTACAAATTCCCTTACTTACCAACACAAGGAATTTGAAGAAAAAAAAAGTAAACCCAAAGAAAGAAACAGAGAAGAATTAATGGAGACAGGAAATAATGCAACAGGACAAGAAACAATAAAAAGAATCACAAAAATACAATTTAAAAAAAATAAAAACACTGATTTAACAAAAGCAGTGCAAAACTTATACTCTGAAAACCAAAGCATTGTTGGAAAAAAAAAAGAAGACCTAATAAATGGAAAGACATCTCATGTTCATGGATCATAGACTCAATATCCTTACGATGGCATTACTTCTCTAACTGATCTCATGGTCAGTGGATTTTCAACAAGTGTACCAAGACAATTAAATGGGGAAAGAAAATCTTTTCAAGAAATGGTACCGACACAACTGCATACCTACATGCAAAAGAAAAATGTTACATCACATCATGTATAAACTCAAAATGAAATAAAAGATCTAAATGTAGGAACTAAAAGAGTAAAATTATTAGGAAAAAACGCATTAGACAAAAAGCCTCATATCCTTGAATTAGTCCATGGTTTCTTAAATATAATATCAAAAGCACAAGTGACAAAGGAAACCATCATCACAATTCAATTTTAGAACATTTTCATCACCCCACAAAGAAACCCCATACTCAGTGGCAGCCATTCCCCGTTATCCCCCAACCTCCTCAGCCCTACACAACCACCAATCTACTTTCTGTCTCTATGGGATTACCTAATCTGGAAATGTCACATAAACAGAATCATAGAATATGTAGTTCTCTGCAAGACAGGGATTGCCAGTGCATGAGCTGGCCTAGATAGCTCATCTGTTCTGCTTGTCTGTGCCCTAGATAAAGGGAAGGGGCTGAGAGGGAAGCACTTGCTGGACTCATATTGTGCTTGGCAACCTGGGCCAGCACCACAACCGAAGCGGACACCCCTTCCCAAGGTGCGACACTTTGGGTTAAAATGAAGGACCAATTGAGAGAAAGAGAAATCACAGCTGAGACTAAAGAAGGAAAAAATGGGTTATGCAATGAGAAAAATATAACATTGCGTTGCTCCCTTGAGAGAGGCTCAGAGCAAGAGAATAAATTTGTCTCTTAACACAATTAGACCAAATGCCTGAAAGGGTGGACCTGTATGTTTGCCAAGATCGCCTCCACTTCTGAAACCTGACAAGACTGGATGGAAAGCCGTAACACTGAGTGGACCACGATAGGATGCATTCTGATCCTATGTTACGAAGCTAAGCTGAGGCAGCTGTTGATAACTGAATGGAACTCTAGCAACAGGCAGATATCCTTCGATTCTTACTTTTCAGGTTGTATCTACGACGTAAGTTCTCATTTGGGAAGGAGTTTCCAAGAATCACTCTCTGCTGGGCCTTCAAACCATATGTATAACTCCTGGCAGACTTACCACAGTGTAAAAATAAATCATGGTGACCAAAGGCTGCTAAGGCCCCTGCCTACAATATATAGTGTATATAATACATAAAGCACAGCAGCTACATGTGGTTGTGTGCTGTATACAAATTTGTATCCCTCTCACTACATGGGTTTCTCTGGACTTCGCCCACATGCCTTTTCACTTTATTGTTTCTCTTCTGAATCCTTTCACTGTAATAAACCATAACCATTCACATAATAACATCTGAGTCCTATGAGTTCTCCTAGCCAGTCATCAAATCTGGTGGTAGTCTTGGTAACCCTTAACACAAATACGTCCTCGAATGCTCCAATATCTCACATGTAGAAGTCATCCTTTAAAATTTTCTAGATGAATGAATGAACTAGACATAACGCTATACCCACTCATGCCCTCTGGCACCAGGATATGTTGTGAGTGACACTCAGCACAAGATGTTTTAACTTGAGCCACAGGAACAGCTTGTCATGGTCTAGCTGGCTTTACTGATAACCAAAAACAAACAAAATATTCATGCTTTCTTCCTCAGAATATATCAAAAGAAAACTGGAGAAAGGGGAACCCTCTTACACTGTTGGTGGGAATGCAAGTTGGTGCAGCCTCTTTGGAGAACAGTGTGGAGATTCCTCAAGAAATTAAAAATAGAGCTTCCCTATGACCCTACAATTGCACTCCTGGGTATTTACCCCAAAGACACAGATGTCGTGAAAAGAAGGGCCATCTCTACCCCAATGTTTATAGCAGCAATGGCCATGGTCGCCAAACTATGGAAAGAACCAAGATGCCCTTCAACGGATGAATGGATAAGGAAGATGTGGTCCATATACACTATGGAGTATTATGCCTCCATCAGAAAGGATGAATACCCAACTTTTGTAGCAACATGGACGGGACTGGAAGAGATTATGCTGAGTGAAATAAGTCAAGCAGAGAGAGTCAATTATCATATGGTTTCACTTATTTGTGGAGCATAACAAATAGCATGGAGGACAAGGGGCATTAGAGAGGAGAAGGGAATTTGGGTAAATTGGAAGGGGAGGTGAACCATGAGAGACTATGGACTCTGAAAAACAATCTGAGGGGTTTGAAGTGGCGGGGGTGGGGGTGGGAGGTTGGGGTACCAGGTGGTGGGTATTATAGAGGGCACAGCTTGCATGGAGCACTGGGTGTGGTGAAAAAATAATGAATAATGTTTTTCTGAAAATAAATAAATTGGAAAAAAAAGAAAGAAAACGGGATGACAGATTAAATAGCAAACTGAAAAAAGAAAAATAATTTTTAATACTAAGTCTGGGACACCAAGAGAGAAGTCTTGTTAAAAAAAAAAAAAAGGTAAAAAAAAAAAAAAAGGCAAGGAGCAAATTAAAGTTATTTTAAGACTCTAAGATAAAAAAGAATTACCTGGCCCTAAGCTTAAATAAAAATCAAATATATATAATTTGAAACAGACTAATGAAGAGCATAACATGGAGAGAAAAATGTCAAATATAACACAGAAGTCCTAAAAATACCAATAGGCTGATGATTAAACTAGACTAATGAGTAAGACAAGACTGAAATGTGAGGATAGAATAAAGAAAACCATCAGTTCTGTGGGTGAGTCATATGCTGAAAGGTAGAAATGGCACTCATCTGTATGGACAGACTCATCACACTTGAATATCCATCACTTGGGACTATGTTAATAGTTATCTACCTTTATTAAAGAACGTCATTCAGCCATCGTTAACATAGTTTAAAAACACCAAAAAATATCAGCTGTCCAATTTACTTCGGAACATACATTTTAGCTCTTTGGGGTATTTTCTTTTTTTTATATTTAATTAATCAATCAATCAATTAGTTAATTAGAGTGAGAAAAGAGACAGAGCACAAGCAGAGAGGAAGTGTTAGAGGGAGAGGGAGAAGATTCCCCCACTGAGCAGGTAGTCTGATGTAGGGCTCAATCCCAGGACCCTGGGATCATGAACTGAGTTCAAGGCAGAAACTTAACCAACTGAGCCACCCAGGTACCCCTGGACTATTTTCATAAAATCATTTCTTTTGCCCTCAAGGACTTGTATAATATATAGGTTATTACTATCCCATTATAAAATCAGTGAAGCTAGCACTGAGGAATACAATCACATGGAAATAAGAACATAATTTCCTGATTTTTTTTAAGAATGTATGTATGTATTTGATATAAATAGAGAGAGTGCAAATAAGTAGGCAAAGCAGCAGGCAGAGGGAGAAACAGGCTCCCCACTGAGGAGGAAACCTGATATGGGGCTTGATCCCAGGACCCAGGGATCATGACTTGAGCTGAATGCAGATGTCCAACCAACAGAGCCACCCAGGTACGCCAGTGTCCTGATTTTTTTTTTTAAAGAACTATAACTTATAGAACTATACAGTATGATCTCACCTGTGCACAAATACATATATATACATATGTTTGTATCCTAAGAGAAAGAAATGCTACACTGAAGAAATATTCTTCAGAATTCACAATAAATTATTATTATTTTTTAAAGATTTTACTTATTTATTTGAGAGCGAGAGAGACAGAGCACAAGCAGGGTGAGGGGGAGAAGCTCAGGTTGAAGCAGGTTCCCTGCTGAGCAGGCAGGCCAATGAGGGACTCAGGGCTCCATCCCAGAACCCTGAGATCAGGACCAGAGCCAAAGGCAGATGCTTAAGAAATTATTAATAATACTTTATTTTGAGAAATGAGATCAATTTCCAATTTTATTTTTCTGCACGTGGCTGTCCAATTTTCCCAACACCATTTACTGAAGAGGCTGTCTTTTTTCCATTGGACATTCTTTCCTGCTTTGTCGAAGATTAGTTGACCATAGAGTTGAGGGTCTATTTCTGGGCTCTCTATTCTGTTCCATTGATCTACGTGTCTGTTTTTGTGCCAGTACCATGCTGTATTGATGATGACAGCTTTGTAATAAAGCTTGAAGTCCGGAATTGTGATGCCACCAAATTTGGCTTTGTTTTTCAACATCCCTTTGGCTATTCGAGGTCTTTTCTGGTTCCATATAAATTTTAAAATTATTTGTTCCATTTCTTTGAAAAAGATGGATGGTACTTTGATAGGAATTGCATTAAATGTGTAGATTGCTTTAGGTAGCATAGACATTTTCACAATATTTATTCTTCCAATCCAGGAGCATGGAACATTTTTCCATTTCTTTGTGTCTTCCTCAATTTCTTTCATGAGTACTTTATAGTTTTCTGAGTATAGATTCTTAGCCTCTTTGGTTAGGTTTATTCCTAGGTATCTTATGGTTTGGGGTGCAATTGTAAATGGGATTGACTCCTTAATTTCTCTTTCTTCTGTCTTGTTGTTGGTGTAGAGAAATGCAACTGATTTCTGTGCATTGATCTTATATCCTGACACTTTACTGAATTCCTGTATAAGTTCTAGCAGTTTTGGAGTGGAGTCTTTTGGGTTTTCCACATAGAGTATCATATCATCTGCGAAGAGTGATAATTTGACTTCTTCTTTGCCGATTTGGATGCCTTTAATTTCCTTTTGTTGTCTGATTGCTGAGGCTAGGACTTCTAGTACTATGTTGAATAGCAGTGGTGATAATGGACATCCCTGCCGTGTTCCTGACCTTAGTGGAAAAGCTTTCAGTTTTTCTCCATTGAGAGTGATATTGGCAGTGGGTTTTTCATAGATGGCTTTGATGATATTGAGGTATGTGCCCTCTATCCCTACACTTTGAAGGGTTTTGATCAGGAAGGGATGCTGTACTTTGTCAAATGCTTTTTCAGCATCTATTGAGAGTGTCATATGGTTCTTGTTCTTTCTTTTATTGATGTGTTGTATCACATTGACTGATTTGCGGATGTTGAACCAACCTTGCAGCCCTGGGATAAATCCCACTTGGTCGTGGTGAATAATCCTTTTAATGTACTGTTGAATCCTATTGGCTAGTATTTTGGTGAGAATTTTTGCATCTGTGTTCATCAAGGATATTGGTCTATAGCTCTCTTTTTTGATGGGATCCTTGTCTGGTTTGGGGATCAAGGTGATGCTGGTCTCATAAAATGAGTTTGGGAGTTTTCCTTCCATTTCTATTTTTTGGAACAGTTTCAGGAGAATAGGAATTAGTTCTTCTTTAAATGTTTGGTAGAATTCCCCCGGGAAGCCATCTGGCCCTGGGCTTTTGTTTGTTTGGAGATTTTTAATGACTGTTTCAGTCTCCTTACTGGTTATGGGTCTGTTCAGGCTTTCTATTTCTTCCTGGTTCAATTTTGGTAGTTTATATGTTTCTAGGAATGCATCCATTCCTTCCAGATTGTCAAATTTGTTGGCGTAGAGTTGCTCATAGTATGTTCTTATAATAGTTTGTATTTCTTTGTGTTAGTTGTGATCTCTCCTCTTTCATTCATGATTTTATTTATTTGGGTCCTTTCTCTTTTCTTTTTGACAAGTCTGGCCAAGGGTTTATCAATTTTATTAATTCTTTCAAAGAACCAGCTCCTAGTTTGGTTGATTTGTTCTATTGTTTTTTTGGTTTCTATTTCATTGATTTCTGCTCTGATCTTTATGATTTCTCTTCTCCTGCTGGGCTTAGGGTTTCTTTCTTGTTCTTTCTCCAGCTCCTTTAGGTGTAGGGTTAGGTTGTGTACCTGAGACCTTTCTTGTTTCTTGAGAAAAGCTTGTACCGCTATATATTTTCCTCTCAGGACTGCCTTTGTTGTGTCCCACAGATTTTGAACCGTTGTATTTTCATTATCATTTGTTTCCTTACACCACACACAAAAATAGACTCAAAATGGATTAAGGACCTCAATGTGAGAAAGGAATCCATCAAAATCCTTGAGGAGAACACAGGCAGCAACCTCTTCGACCTCAGCCGCAGCAACATCTTCCTAGGAACATCGCCAAAGGCAAGGGAAGCAAGGGCAAAAATGAACTTTTGGGATTTCATCAAAATCAAAAGCTTTTGCACAGCAAAGGAAACAGTTAACAAAACCAAAAGACAACTGACAGAATGGGAGAAGATATTTGCAAACGACATATCAGATAAAGGACTAGTGTCCAAAATCTATAAAGAACTTAACAAACTCAACACCCAAAGAACAAATAATCCAATCAAGAAATGGGCAGAGGACATGAACAGACGTTTCTGCAAAGAAGACATCCAGATGGCCAACAGACACATGAAAAAGTGCTCCATATCACTCGGCATCAGGGAAATACAAATCAAAACCACAATGAGATATCACCTCACACCAGTCAGAATGGCTAAAATCAACAAGTCAGGAAATGACAGATGCTGGCCAGGATGCGGAGAAAGGGGAACCCTCCTACACTGTTGGTGGGAATGCAAGCTGGTGCAACCACTCTGGAAAACAGCATGGAGGTTCCTCAAAATGTTGAAAATAGAACTGCCCTATGACCCAGCAATTGCACTACTGGGAATTTACCCTAAAGATACAAACGTAGTGATCCAAAGCGGCACGTGCACCCGAATGTTTATAGCAGCAATGTCCACAATAGCCAAACTATGGAAAGAACCTAGATGTCCATCAACAGATGAATGGATCAAGAAGAAGTGGTATATATACACAATGGAATACTATGCAGCCATCAAAAGAAACGAAATCTTGCCATTTGCGACAACATGGATGGAACTAGAGCGTATCATGCTTAGCGAAATAAGTCAAGCGGAGAAAGACAACTATCATATGATCTCCCTGATATGAGGGAGTGGTGATGCAACATGGGGGCTTAAGTGGGTAGGAGAAGAATCCATGAAACAAGATGGGATAGGGAGGGAGACAAACCATAAGTGACTCTTAATCTCACGAAACAAACTGTGGGTTGCTGGGGGGAGGGGTGTTGGGAGAAGGGGGGTAGGGTTATGGACAGTGGGGAGGGTATGTGCTTTTGGGTAAATTGGAAGGGGAGATGAACCATGAGAGACTATGGACTCTGAAAAACAATCTGAGGGGTTTGAAGTGGCGGGGGGGTGGGAGGTTGGGGTACCAGGTGGTGGGTATTATAGAGGGCACGGCTTGCATGGACCACTGGGTGTGGTGAAAAAATAATGAATACTGTTTTTCTGAAAATAAATAAATTGGAAAAAAAAAGAATTAAAAAAAATAAAAATAATAAAAAAAAAAAAGAAATGAGATCAAGCACATTATAGTGGCCAGTGGTAAGGATTCTCCTTACCACTTGTGTTTCATTTTGTACTTTTTGCTACCATTCAAATTTTCCTAATGATAATGCATTACTTACTCAATTGAAAGAAAGGAGGGAAGAAGGTGGGGAGGAGAGAGGAAGAGTGAGAAGGAAATGGGAAAGAAGCAAAGGAGGGAGGAGGTGGGAGTTGGGGGGAGGAAGGAACAAATGAATGGAGGAAAGTGTTGAGAGAAAGAAATTCAGAAGCTTCTGGGAGGGAAAATTTGTAACCCATAAAGAAAAAAAAAATCAGCATCATTTCAGAAATCTCTCCATTAACAATAAATGTCAAAAAGCAGTTTAGGTATTAAGTTTAAGCCACAACATAATCTGACCACAGAAGTGCTGGGACCATATGTCTTCAAGTTGTGCGGGGCTGAGTTAATATGGTGTTAAGACTGGATTTTAAGGGAGCTGGATCAAAGGAGACAAGACAGTAAAGTTGAATCATAGAGTTTACAGATACAGGAAATCTCTTGTGTGCTATAGGACTTAAAACCACAGAAGATGATAATTTCTTGGTCTGAACAGTGTGGCAAAGCAGCAGCCCGCACTACATGAAGCAGAAATGTCAAAGCTGCCAAGGCAGACTGTGGAAAATGAGAAGTGGTCTTCTGAGGAGAAATACTACTTAAGGCCAGAGAACCCACCAGATCACCATGTTTCAGGGGCAGATCCAGATGATGCTCCATTTGTCTAAGTGGAAGACATGTGCACATTAAAAGGGCACCAGCATTATTGAAATGCTCAGTGGTAGCTCTGCTTTGTAGGCCAGTGCCGATGATAGCAGATACTATTACAGAACTTGGCCCTCTAGTAGCAATGGGAAATTATAGAATTTCTAGCATGATAGAGGCCAGGTAGAAGCACTCAAAGATCAGAAACAAGGTGGGCAGAATTATTTCAGTGAGCAGCAAGGATGGATGCCAGTAAGTGGAGTCTAATCTGAAGAGAGCTACAGAATTGGGTAATAAAACATGGCATCTGTAGGGACAAGACCAATGGCCAAGAAAAGTGTTAATCTGTACAATATAAGAAATCCAGTGAAGATGATAAAGAAGCAGACCAGAACTGTCAATCGTGATCAGGGTTCTATCAGACTCATCAAGACACAAGGTCAACTGAGCCCAAGAGCTATCTATTATATGATGAAAGTGGTATATACGTATTTGGGAAAGAGCAGGGCAAAATGGCAAAAGTAAGCAGCACAAACAGATGGCCATATCCCCTGTCCTCCATTACTACTGAACTGGCCCTTCCTGTTCTGGGGTTTTCTTACAATCAGCTGAAGGAGGATTAAAAATTTCAAGCTTGGAACACAGACCAGTTGGCTTAGTATATGGGTGCAAACTGATAACAGAAAACTGAATCATAGCCACATTTGGGGATGATGCTGGAAAATCAGCTTTAAGGGGGGGGGTGAGACTAATGGAAAGGGTTTGGGGCAGTGCAATCAGTCATCCACTTTCTGGGAAAAAGTAGTGACCTGAGGATATAACACATACGAACACATGGGCAGTGGTAAGTGGCTCAGCTGATGGATCAGGACCTGGAAGGAGAAAGAGCTCAAGGTGGGGCACAAGGAGATCTGCACATGGACCTATAAGTAAGGAAATGGAACACGAAGATTTTTCTGTCACATGTTAACTCCCTCTGAAAACATCCACTACAGAATAGGCATAAATAACCAAGTGGGCAGAATGACTTGGCTTGTTGACATCAGCCAGCTTTCATTACTTCCTACCTGAGTGCAGTGCTGTCAATCCAACAAGGCCAATCTAGTGGCTTCCATTGCTCAAAGCCCAATCTGCCAGTTGCAAACATTAAAAAATGAACTCTTTGGGACACCTGGGTGGCTCAGCGTTAAGCATCTGCCTTCAGCTCAGGTCATGATCCCAGGATCCTGGTTTCAAGCCCCTCCTTAGGATCCCTGCTCTGTGGGAAGCCTGCTTCTCCCTCTCCCACTCCCTCTGCTTGTGTTTCCTCTCTCACTGTGTCTCTCTCTGTCAATAAATCAATGAAATCTTCAAAAAAAAAAAAAAGAACTCTTCAAGAAGTCTAGTTAACCCTTTGGCAGCAAATTCACTTTATGAGATCCTTGAACCCTAGAATGTATAGTGATTTATCTTTAACCAGGATTAACACAGACTTGGCATTAGTTTTCTTTTCTTCCCTACAGAACTTCATTCAACATACCATTATGGACCTGCAGTGTGTTTGGTCCACCAGCACAGGTAGCTGAATAATATTACATGAGATCGAGATCGATTTATTTTTATAGGTGTGAGAAAAGGGGTATGAGAGTCGCTCAAGATCAGAGGATTCATTGAGTTCATTCACTACCCAGAAGCTTTTGCCTATAACAACCCATGGAAGACCCAGCTAGAGTGCCAGCTTGATGATGGCAATCATCAAGGGGATGATTGCAGGGGATGGGGTACCATTCTCCAAGATGCAGTGTGTCCCCTAAATCAACCCTAGAAAAGCTGGCATTTTAATTCACATAAGTCTTTGGTGCAGTGGCTGTCCCTTGTATTGTGGGATATTTAGCAGCTTCCCTCACGGTACCTACTAATAGCCAAGAGCACATCCCCCCTTCAGGCTGTGACAGGAAAAATGAATCTCCAGACAGGACTATATGTCCCTTACGGACACAAAAATCCCCCTTTGTTGAGAACCAGTGCTCTGAATCAACAATTGTAGCAATAATTGTATTGTCCCTCATAGCAAAACACAAATATTCCCAGTGACCACCTACAGGAATTTGCGCATCCTGTGTCTGAAACTCTAGGATTTGTATGTTTAGGAGTCTGGGCTGCCGCAGGAGGAATAAGTTCACCAGGGGAGGCAGCAAAAATCCAATTACATTTCAAGCTCTGGCTGTCATCAAGTCACTTCAGATTTCTTGTGCCATAAGAAGGCAAACAAAGGAATCCGCATCATTCTGTTGGGGTAACTAACACTGACGATCAGAAGGTAGAGCTTCTGATACACGATAGGAACGGGGAAGAATCTGTTGGGGGGCAACAGATCTACACGAATATTTCTTGGTATCCCACTCCCTGATTTTGATGGGAAATGGACAAATTCTGCAGTCACAGCCTAGAAGGAGGTGATGACCAGGGACTCGGACCCGTATGAGGAAAGGGTTTGAGTCACCCCACCAGGTCAGCCCTCTAGACCAGAAAGGCCTGAAAATTCAAGAGTAGATACTAGAAAAGGGAAATAATGAATAGTGGTGACAATGGTAAGGGCCCAGTTCCTCATCCTACACCAAGAAGAGAGGTCCCCCCGAATCTTGGAAGATCTTCTCCCACAACTTCTAGGAAAAAAAAAAAAAATCAGTGGGCCTACACAAAACAAGGTTGAGCTGTTGTGGGTGTTGTGTGGTTCTGTTCAGTCCTCATGACTTTGGGATTCCAGCACGCCTTTCCTCAGCTACTGAAAGTCACCAAGGATCGCCTGCAGTTAAAGGGAGTTGCTATCCCAAGACCTTCCTGGGAAACCCAAACTGCATGTAATCATAAGGTTAATATCCACATTGTTCCTGGACTCCCACACCAGGGACCTGATGCTGTCATTGTCTCTCAGTGACAGACAGCTCAGGATGTTTAAGCTCTGTGGCTTTGTTCAGAATTTTCCCTTCTAGTCCTTTAACATCTAACTAAAAAAAAAGCCCGCCTCCTCCTTCCAGCCTCTCAAGAACAATAATTTTAATCAGTTTGAGAGAATTCATTTGTTAAATACTCCAGGCCTGATGGTGTTTAGGAAGAAATGTTGCTTCATAATTCTATCAATTTTTTTTCACGGTTACTGACCCGTTTAGGTTTCCCCTTTTTACAATTTGGCAATTCCTCTTTTCCCAGAAAAGTATCCATTGCAGGATCCCAAATGTGTCTTAATGGAGTTAAATAATATTTTTTTTCCTGCATATCTGGTAATTTCTCCATTTTGCTTTTGATTTAGTTTATTGTGCTCTCTGTGGTTTTCTTTATTGAGCTTGCTAATGGATTATCTGTTTTATTGACTTTTCCCCTAAAGAGTCTTTTCATGTATTATCAATTTTGACATTGAGTTTTTCTTTCCTTTTTAAATTATTTTCTGCTTTTATCTTGATTGTTTCCTTCCTTCCGCTTTCCCCTGGTTTAATTGGTTGGTCATTTTCTAATTTCTCATGTAGAACATAATTGACTTATTTTATCATTCTTTTTTGTGCAGTAAGATGAATATTAAAAGCTTTGCATTTCTCTCTAATCAAAGCTTTGCCTACATCCTGTAGGTCTTGAAAGAAGTATTTTCATTACGATTATCTCCTTATTACTAAGTAATTTTCTTTTTAAACTTTCTTTTAATTTTTTTAATTACACAAAAGTAATTAAACAGAGGAGGTTTTATAAATTACAAAGTGGTTAGGATATTTTTGTTGCTATTTATTTTATAATTTCTACATATGTAGCTATATGATGAGAGATACAGGATGATAGTCTTTCTAATTAGGTATTTTCTCATGATAAAACTTTTGGTTGTTACAAAAAACTTTTCCCATTAATTGCTGCAATATCATGCTTGGCTTAATTTGGCATTTTATTTTTTCTCGTTGTTGTTAGTTTTTACTATTGTCTTGCTGTTTCCTATCATTTTATTATTTGATCTGCGGTAGGTATCTTCTTTCCTCTAATTCTCTCCCTCCCAAAATTTAAAAAACATAAATTTTGTTTTCGGATTTTACTTTCACACCCTCATTTCTTTTTACTAACTTTAAAGATTTTATTTATTTATTTGACAGAGAGAGATCACAAGCAGGCAGAGAGGCAGGCAGAGAGAGAGAGGAGGAAGCAGGCTACCCGCAGAGAGCCCGATGTGGGTCTCGATTCCAGGACCCTGGGATCATGACCTGAGCCAAAGGCAGCAGCTTAACCCACTGAGCCATCCAGGCACCCCTCTTTTTACTAACTTTAAAAGTGAACCAGAATCAACTAACTCAATTTTTTAAAGATAAAAATAATTATCACATCAGGACTTCTGTAGTAAGTACATTACAATTTTACTAACACTATATGGTATGTAATATTGATTTCTTTCAACATTTGTAACATTTAAATTTTATGGCATAACAATTCCAAACTTGTTTAGCTTCAGTTCTACATTTAAATAAGACTCTTTGGTCCTACATTTCCCCTTCCCCTCTTATAGACCTTGTTTTATTGTCTTTTGGCACTGAAGGATGCTGAACCAGCCTTATCTTCTCATAGAGATGACTTTTTATCATCTGCCTGGATAAGCACAGTGGTTTTTTTTTTTTTTTTCTTTCTTTCTTATCAAAAGCTTTATCAAGGGGCGCCTGGTTGGCTCAGTGGTTTAAAGCCTCTGCCTTCGGCTCAGGTCATGATCCCCCGGTCCTGGGACCGAGCCCCACATTGTTATATGTCGATTATATCTCAGTAAATCTCAGCACGCTTTTAAATATACATCCTACAATCACGAGTGTTGAGATTATGGAACTTGGTTGAAATTTCCAGTTTTAGTGGTGGAAGTTTTGTCTTTCTTTCTATCTTCATTGGCAGTTCAGCGGGAAGTTAAAAGAGGATGCACAAGGAACTGCTAGCCTGAGGCAATTTTAAGCTGAAAATTGCTTTAATCCTTTTTAAAGAAGCCATTAATCTTCATTTATTATTTCTTCATTGTACTCTCTGGTCACTGTTAAAACTTGGAGGTGTTTAGTTTGGCTTCTAGCTTTCCAGTCTTTACTAATGTTCCTGTAAATTATCAAAGACATTCTCAATGTTTAGGCAGATCCATTTTTTTTTCCCTCCTAGGAAAATTCAAAGTAGAAAAGTATGTTCTGCTGCTCTCCTAACATGACTTGCTCAGCCATTCCACTTCTCAGTATCCTGGGGCAAGCTCAAATAGCTCTTCTCTCCCTAAGGTGGACAACTATCATTTCTAGCCCTTTCTTCGCTTTGCACTGTTTTCCCAGGCCCGAAATGAGTCTGCTAGAGTTGAATTATTCTCACGGCAACAGGAGAAGCTGCTGAAAGGCAGCTGCTGTCACTCTCTCGATCCTATAATCTCGTAATTTCTTCATGGCCTCCTGCACGCCGGGGGTCACCGAACAGCCTTCCACACCTGCAGGTGTTATTCCTGCAACTCTTCCCCAGGGCCCTCAAAACCCGAGTTGGACCTTTTCTTGGCTTCCTGCTGCTAAAAGCCAAACAAAGGGAAGTGAGAGAACATCATTTATAAAAGCCTCTTTAGAGAGTGTCAGGATGGGAGTGAGTGTCTACAAGACATTTATCTCTGGAGGAAAACAATCTCTCGAAGCACATACCTTGGCCTCCAACATGGATAGGTTTATAGGTAAACATGGTTTAACTGTAACCTTTAGCCACCATAGCTCCAGGCAGACTTTCATTTCCCATTCTTCCGTCGTGAGCATTGATTCCGGCTCTGTGGCCAATACTTTCTCAGGTGAGCGGGAAAGGCCAGGCCCACAGATATCTGAGTGCATTAACAGGGAGACTGAGCGCCCGAGAGAGCTACGTGTGCTGTTGGCCCTCAGCCATGTCGCATTCCTGCTAGCCCTCTCCACCTCACTCCCCATAATTCCTTCTTGGGCTCCCACATTCTGCTATTACCACAGGGAATAGAGAGGTGGACAGTTTAAAACCACGTGGCTCCGCATGACCTATCTTTTCCGTTTAGTCAAAACAGTAGCAGTGATATCCACGACATTCCCATCCCTACAACCCAGGATAGAGAAAGCCACGCAGTTGCCAGAAACATTTTTACAACAAAGTTAGAGGAATTTCAGATATGTTCTTTGATTCCCACAGATGTGTTCTATTGCTCCCACTTATACAGTGGAATGTCATCATTATATCCAATTTCACAAGAATGCCCAGTGTTCAGTAGATCTTGAGGGGTAACCCCATTCCCATCATTTTGTTGGTGGTGCTACTAATGGAGCCATGGCCTGGGTGAATTTCTCCAGAACTCATGTGTGATTTTTTTTTTTCTTCCCACTATCCACACCTCAACTTTCATACATCCTCTCTCACTGATGAGAGAAGTAGAAAGGGCAAACCGTTCCAGGTTGTTTTTCAAAATAAAGACTTTTTTTTCAGATATTTAAAACTGTGATGGGTGTGATAATGACATAAACACATTTTAGTTTTAAAAATATCATCCCCATCCCTATAAAGGAAAAAAAAGGAATGAAAAATACAAAAGAATTGCACATATTCACCACCACAAACACAAAAATTAGTCCTACCTCATACAAAAATCTCCAAAAATATGTCAGTGCATACATGGATTCAAATTCAACAGAAAAGAAAGGATGTAGAGAACAAATTCTAAAGCTCAAAACCAGAATGCATTACAATGAATTTAGTTATGAGAAGGAAATAGTCCTTGGTCTGTAACATCCTCCCTCACCTGCAAAAATCCTTCCCACTTCAACTGTGCTTAACCAGTACCGACTCAGTAAAGTCCACCTTGTCATCCCCCTACTGTCCTGCCAGGTGCAATTATATAACCCTTACCTGCGGGTTTTCATGCCTATTTTAGATAGCATATACCAGTTTGCTATGTAAATATCCATTCCCTCAAATAAGTTATAAAGTTTTCATAATGAGTAAGTGGCATATAGTAGATATTTCATAAATGTCCAATGAATTGCTTGATGTGTTAAATCAAAGAACACAGCCTTTTTTAAAAAAGATTTTGTTTATTTGCAAGAGAGCAAGAGTGAGAGAGCACAAGCAGGGTGAACATCAGAGGGAGAGGGAGAAGCAGGCTCCCCCTTGAGCAGGGAACCCGATGTGGGGCTCAATCCCAGGACCTGGGAAGAAGGCAGATGTTTAAACAACTAAGCCACCCAGGTGCCCCCAAAGAACACAGCCTTAACTAAAATAGAAAAAGTCTACTTGATCGCTCAACCCAAGCTAGAAGCCTAAGTAGTCAGAGACACAAAATTAAAAAGTATGTAGTTGTCTTCTATAGCCAATATTTGACTTGTAAAATAGCACTAATGCATTTTGCTTTGGAGACACCCAGTATGGATGGCAGGGCCCTGACTACACAATTTGTGGGTCTCAGTTCAAAATGAAAATGCAGGGTACCTTGTACAAAAAGTGGGAAGAAAGTGCTATTAAATTACTAAGTTAATAAAATCTTTTCATTTCTTTTGGAGCCTTTTTCGCTATTCATCATAATGTTTTTTATTTGTGATTTAATATAATTCTAAGAAAAATTAAAATTTTAATAACTGGGGTTAATTTTACCATTTATCTTTATATTATGCAATGCTAGTTTTAAATTCAAATAAAAGAGCATAATCACCAAAATTACACATGCGTGTTTTATAACTCATATATTGATATATAGTTCATTTTTACCAAAAGAACGTAAACAATGAACTGAATTAACTCAACTGTCTGTGAGACAATGTACTTTTTGATAATGTACAGATTCTACCAACACTCTCTACCTTCAGCTTTCTGATGAATAATGAAGGACTAAAAAGAAAAAAAAAATAACTGAGTTTTGCTATCTTTCCTCTATCCTCCTATGTTGCCATTTTCAGCATAAGTGGTTGGTAGGAAGTAATATAAGTAAGAAAATATATAAGATTCCTTGGTTTTTCCTGTTTCTTTTTTTTTAAGATTATTTATTTATTTATTTGACAGACAGAGATCACAGGTAGGCAGAGAGAGAGGAAGGGAAGCAGGCTCCCCTCCGAGCAGAGAGCCCGATGCGGGGCTCTATCCCAGGACGCTGGGATCATGACCTGAGCCAAAGGCAGAGGCTTTGGCTCAGGTCATGATCCCAGCGTCCTGGGATAGAGCCCCGCATGTGGTATATATACACAATGGAATACTATGCAGCCATCAATAGAAATGAAATCTTGCCATTTGCGATGACGTGGATGGAATTAGAGGGTATCATGCTTAGCGAAATAAGCCAAGCCGAGAAAGACAACTATCATATGATCTCCCTGATATGAGGAAGTGGAGATGCAACATGGGGGGCAAAAGGGGTTGGAGAATAAATGAAACAAAATGGGATTGGGAGGGAGACAAACCATAAGTGACTCTTAATCTCACAAAACAAACTGAGGGTTGCTGGAGGGAGAGGGGTTAGGGGAAGGGTAGTGGGGTTATGGACATTGGGGAGGGTATGTGGTATGGTGAGTGCTGAGAAGTGTGTAAACCTGGTGATTCACATACCTGTACCCTGGGGGATAAAAATATATGTTTATAAAAAATTAAAAAATTAAAAAAAAAAGAAGCTCCATGCCCTGAGTGGACTCAATGTGGGAGCTGAACTCAAGACCCTGAGACCAAGACCTGAGTTATACCAAGAGTTGGATGCTTAACTGACTGAGCCACTCAAGTTCAAATTCTAGATCAAATGAAAAGCACAATCTCTCAAGATTGTCCATGGAGGGGCCACTGAATTCTGCACTCATAGGTACTGTGTACATTATAAATGAATGGGGCAGCAATGAGTGGAAGATATATGTACAGCACATATCACACATGTCCCACTGTCCCACTGGGTTTCAATTACCAAATACAGGTTCAAAGATAAAATTATCAATAATTTCAAGACAGTAATAGCAGAGTATCGAATGAAGCATGGACCCTTCTGAACCACACACCCATGGACCTGACTGACTGGTTCATGCGCTACGCAATATGAGCCCATAACCTGGAGGTAAAGTCCACTGAGGTTTCCACTACCAACTGACAGTTACCATGCCAACTTTTCACATGTCTATTAAAACAGACTTTCAGCTTATCTCATTTTCACTTCCAGGTGGAAATGTCATCATCCACTCCACACTAGACTCCTGGAAGGTTGTCACAAAATCAAGGGGTGTTTTGAGCTATGCTAAGCATATTCCTAGTTCCAAAGTTCTCTATGCCTGTAACAGCCTAGCTTACTATGCAGAACATTCTCCAGCAGAGTGCAGTGAGAAGAAAGCATGTCCCACAAAGCCCTTGCTGGGCTTCTGCCTGCTTGAGCCTGTTGAATTCTCATCATGAGCGGGAGATTGCAAGCCCTAAGATGTTAAGCACAATTCTGGTAGAAGTCTGAAGGTGGAAACCTTCTCCATCACCGACAACAGGGCTTGCTCAGCTGATAATGGAACTACCGCTGCTGCCTGGGAAAGATTACTGTTAGCATTTTGGAAAAGGCAGTAGAGTGACCTTTCTTTCTGAGAGCCAAAGACCCAAAGTATCTGACAGGCTCGCTGATGGATTTTTTCTTCTTTTTTCTTTCCACACCTGGGATTCAAGAGGCATTAAAGCACTTTCAAGCCAAAGGAGCTATCCTCATCTCCATGGAGCTTTTCACATTGCGTTCTACCACTTAGCAATTAATTAGATTATGACTGATTATTATTTACTTTTCCTGTCACTTCGTTCCACCAACAGAAGCTTATGCCATCCTCCCAAAGAGCATTTCTGTTTATTAATAGGATCCTCTTAACTTTTGGTGAATGTTAAATTTCAATGAAACATGATGAATAGGATGTAATACCAGCAATAAAGTCGGTATAAAGTAAGAAAGGTAAAATAACTAAGAGATTATTTTCCCCTACCTGCAAAAATGACCCCAGTATGGGTGGCTGATTTTTTGCCAGTTTTATTGAGGCATAATTTGTATACATAAAATTTGCCAATTTGTACTATACAATTACATGGGTTTTGACAACTGTGTATCACTACCACAGCATGATATAGAACATTTCTTCATTCTACCCACTATGCCACTTTGTAGTAAATACATCTGATTTCTGCCACTAGAGTTCTGCCCTTTTAAGAAGGTCATATAAATATTTGGATTTGTACAGCATGTACTTCTTTATGACTGGCCTCTTTCCCTTGACAAGATGCTTTTGAGCTTCATCCATGTTATACATCTTAGCTTTATTGGTGAGTAGCAACAATTATATAGTTATACCCCAATTCATTTATCCATTTACCTGTTGATGGAAATTTAATGTATTCCTAATTTGAAACAGTTATGAAAAAAGCAGCTATGAACATTTCTGTACTAGTTTTTTTTTTAAAGATTTACTTACTTGAGAGAGAAAGCACACGCAGGTGAGAGAGAGAGAGAGTGCATGAGCACATATGCACACAAATTAAGAAAGGAGGCAGAGGAAGAGGGAGGACAGACTCCCTGCTGGGCAGGGAGGCCAATGCAGGGCTCCATCTCAGGACCTTGCAGATCACAACCTGACCCAAAAGCTGACACTTAACCAACTGAACCATCCAGGTGCCCCTGTACTCATTTTTGAATGGATGTATAATTTTATTTCCTTTAGGCAAAACTCTAGGAGTAGGACTGCTGGGTCATATGGTAAGTGCATGTTTAAGCTCTAAGAAACTGCCATACTATTTTGCAGTGCAGCTATTATATTTCTCATTCCCACCAGCAATGTAGGAGGTTGTTAACATTTCCCCACCAACACTCCTCATTGTCAGTTTTTTGGATTAAAACCATTCTGGTGGTTGGGGCACCTGAGTGGCCCAGTGAGTTAATCCTCTGCCTTCGGCTCAGGTCATGATCTCAGGGTCCTGGGATCGAGCCCCAAGTCGGGCTCTCTGCTCAGTGGGGAGCCTGCATTCCCCCCACCCCTCTGCCTGCCTCTCTGCCTGCTTGTGATCTCTGTCTATCAAATAAATTAATTAATTCATCTTTAAAAAAAAAATTCTGGTGGGTATGCAGAGGCATCTCCTCGAGGTATTTATTTGCATTTTCTTAACAATTCATGACATTAAGCATCCTTTTATAAGCGTATTGGTCTTCTGTAAAATGTCTGCACAAATTTTTGCCTGTTTTTTCAGCAAACTATCCTTTTATTGTGAAGTTGTAAGAGTTTATACACACACACACACACACACACACACACAATCTGGATATATATATAGTTTGCAAATACTTTTATCTCAGCCAGTGCCTTGACATAATGTTCCTATAAGACTCTTTTAAAGAGCAGAAGTTTCTAACTTGATGAAGTTTAATTTGTCCATTTTTCTTTTTTTTAAATAATTTTTTATTTTTAATAAACATATATTTTTATCCCCAGGGGTACAGGTCTGTGAATCACCAGCTTTACACACTTCACAGTACTCACCAAAGCACATACCCTCCCCAGTGTCCATAACCCCACCCCCCTTCTCCCAACCCCCCTCCCCGCCAGCAACCCTCAGTTTGTTTTGTGAGATTAAGAATCACTTATGGTTTGTCTCCCTCCCAATTCCATCTTGTTTCATTTATTCTTCTCCTACCCACTTAAGCCACAATAGCCAAACTATGGAAAGAACCTAGATGTCCATCAACAGATGAATGGATAAAGAAGATGTGGTATATATACACAATGGAATACTATGCAGCCATCAAAAGAATTGAAATCTTGCCATTTGCGACAACGTGGATGGAACTAGAGCGTATCATGCTTAGAGAAAATAAGTCAAGCAGAGAAAGACAACTGTCAATTTTTCTTTTTAGTTCCTAATTTTTATGTTCAATTAAAAAAAAAAAAGCTTTGCCAGGGCGCCTGGGTGGCTCAGTGGGTTAAAGCCTCTGCCTTCAGCTTGGGTCATGATCCCAGGGTCCTGGGATCGAGCCCTGCACAGGGCTCTGTTTAGTGCAGAGCCTGCTTCCCCCCTCTCTCTCTGCCTGCCTTTCTGCCTACTTGTGATCTCTGTCAAATAACTAAATAAAATCTTAAAAAAAAAAAAAAAACACCTTTGCCAACACAAAGTCACAAATATTTTCTCTTTTAAAAAAAAAAAAGGTTTTTAACTCTGGAAAACAGCATGGAAGTTCCTCAAAAAGTTGAAAATAGAGCTACACTATGACCCAGCAATTGCACTACTGGGTATTTACCCTAAAGATACAAATGTAGTGATCCGAAGGGGCACATGAACCCGAATGTTTATAGCAGCAATGTCCACAATAGCCAAACTATGGAAAAGAACCTAGATGTCCGTCAACAGATGAATGGATAAAGAAGAGGTGGTATATATATATATATATATATATATATATATATATATATATATATATATATATATATATATATAATGTAATACTATGCAGCCATCAAAAGAAATGAAATCTTGCCATTTGTGACAATGTGGATGGAACTAGAGGGTATTGTGCTTAGTGAAATAAGTCAATCAGAGAAAGACAACTATCATACGATCTCACTGATATGAGGAAGTGGAGATGCAACATGGGGAGTTTGGGGGGTAGGAAAAGAATAAATGAAACAAGATGGGATCAGAAGGGAGACAAACCATAAGAGAATCTTAATCTCACAAAACAAACTGAGGACTGCTGGCGGAGGTGGGTAGGGAGAGGGTGGTGGGGTTATGGACATTGGGAAGGGGATGTGCTATGGCGAGTGCTGTGAAGTGTGTAAACCTGGCGATTCACAGACCTGTGCCTCTGGGGCTAATAATACATTATATGTTAATTTAAAAAAAAAAAACTAAAGAAAAAGTTTGGAAATATTGTGCTCCCTTCATCCGCCCATATACTAAAAAAAAAAATTTGGAAAAAAAATGTTTTTATTTACTCATATTTACTATTTCAAGTGCCCATCATTTTTCTGTATGGATTCAAAGAGAATATTGTTTTCTTTCTATCTGAAAACTTTTGTCAATGTCTTCTGTGCATATCTGCTGGCAATGGATCCTCTCAGCTATTGTTAGTCTGCAAAAGTCTTTTATTTTACTTCAATTTTCAAAGCTCTTTTTGCTGGGTACAGCGTTCTAGATTTATGTTTTTGTTGTTGTTTTTGTTTTTTTTTTTTCCTTTCAGGATTTTAAAGATGCTGCTCCATTGTCTTCTGACATGCATGATTACCTACAGGAAATCTGATGTCAATCTTATCATGGCTGATCTGTATACATAATGTGCCTTTTCCCTCTGGCTGCTTTCAAAATTTTTCTTTATCACTGCTTTCCATAAATTTGAGTGTGATGTGCCTTGGCATGTTTTGTCTGTTTGGGTCTCAGTGAGATTACTGGATGGTGAGTATAGAGATTTCAACAAATTTGGATACATTTTGGCCATTATTTCTTCAAATTGTTTTTCTTTTCCTTCTTCTCTCTCCACTCTTTCTGATAATCCACTCAAACATAATGTAGGACTCTGTACATTGTACCACAACTTCCTTATGCTCTTACTCTTCTCTCGATCTCTTTTATCTCTCTGTGCTTCACTTTGGTTGTCTCTTTTGGTAATTTCAAATTTACTACCCTTTTCTTGTATAGTGTCTAATCTGCTGTTAATCCCATTCAATGTATATTTTGGTTTGGATGTTCAATTTTTTAATCTCCAGAAGTTTCACTTGTATCTTTTATATCCTTTCACATTTCTCTTCTTATTAGCATAAGGTTTTTCTCTATGCTTTCAAGATATGGATTATATTTGTCATAAATATTTTTAAGTTCTTATCTATTAAATCTATTATCTGTCAGTTCTGGGCCCCCTTTTATCCCTCCTGAGTATTCATAGTATTTTCTAGCTTCTTTTAATGCCTGATAACTTGTTACTGAATGGTTGGCATTGTGTTTGAGCTTGACTGGATGTATTGGGAATAGGCTAAATACAACAACTAGATTTTGTTGTAGTTGTTGTATTCATTTATGTATTTTTGGTATTTATTCTTGGATTCAGCTAGTTACTTGAAATCATATTGATCAGTTTTAAAGTTCCTTCTAAGCTTTTTAAAGGTGACTCTAAAGCAGTTTTTAGTCTATAGCTAATTTGGCCTCACCACTGAGGAAATACCCTGAGGTCTCTACATGACGAACTGTGTTTTTCTATTCTGACTGCTTAGAATGAAAACTTATTTCCAGTCTGTGTGAGCTCTGGCTTTCTTTCCCCAACTTCTTTCTAGTTTTTTCCCCTAACCATGGGCAGTTTCCTTCCATGCATGCACAGATCAATACTTAGCCAAATACTCTGGGGAATCCCTTGGCAGAGCCTCTCTGCATCTCTTTTCTGGCCCCCAAATGATAAGCACCTTGTCTTCTACAAACTCCAACCTCTGACTCTTTAATTCAGCAAAGCTGCTCAGTTCTGTTGAGTTTCTGCTCTCTAGCATTATGGACTGAACACTTCCATTAGATAGTAAACTAGGGCAGTCATAGGGCTCACTCCATTCATTTTATTTTCCTCTGGTACCACTTATCTATGTTGCTTGTTTTCCAAAGTGTGGAAATTGCTTTTCATATGGTTTTCCTGTTTCTAGTTATTTAAGGCAGGATGGTAAATACTAAGTATTTACTATAATATAGTATTTACATATATAAAAATATATAATATTTTATATATAAATATATATTATATTTATTTATATTTATATATAAATATATATATTTATATATTATTTATATAGTATTTACTATAATAAAGTATTCCTTTATGCCAGAAGCATTAATCTTGATGTATCTGGTCTTAATGTAGGGAAAATTGTAACAGGAAATTTCAACCACACCTAATGGAAAAACTACATATCTTCACTGAGGTGTTTTTAACAGAAACTCAAGAGTATTAACTCCAGTTCATACTTTTGCTACAAATATACAGAACTGATATATCTCTAGATTATTTCGTGCCAAAGTTGCTGAGACACTGAATGGAAGAAGGACTGAAATTTTCTCTCATTGCTCTTTTGCTTCCTTTCTCTAAGATTATGATGCCAAACTAGTTGCAACAATTTAGTTAAAATCAACATATTATTCAAAGTGTCACCTCTCATTTTTATTGACTATTTCCTTTAAAAAGAAAAAGTATTCACTAAGTATCACTCATGTGTTAGCTCCCAGAAGAACACAAAGGGATGAATTATACACAATATCAACTACAAGGAACTTACGGCATATTATCACTTTAACATAAAGCAGAATAAAATAAGCCCTATGACAGAACTAGAAGATATTAATATGAGAATACAGAGAAGCTAATTATTACTCTGACTTAGAGACTGAATAGCTAACTTTTACTGAGTATTTTTTTTTTTTTTTGGTTAGGCATCTGAAATACCTCATACATATTATCACATTGAAACCTCAAATATATTCAATGAGGTGGATGCTATTAATATCTCCCTTTTACTCACAACAGAACTACAATCCAGAGAGGGTACTTGCTCAAAAATCACAAATATATGGCAAATGTAGAATTTGAACTCAGAGAAAATCAAGTTCTCAAACATTAATTATAATAGGAAAACATCCACAAACACTGCCATTGACCTGAGCTTAGAAAGATGAGTTTGATTTAGGCAGGTGGAAAATAAGAGAAAATATTTCAGGCTTAGGAAACAGCATTAGCAAAAAAAAAAAAAAAATGTCATGTAGTTCATGTGTGTGATTATATGACTGAAGTTTAAGGAAGAAGAATAATGTGGGCATAACACTAGAAAACTATCATGACCATGAAACACCACACAAAAGAGAATTTATTTTCTTGGTAGTTCATAATTATGCATTTATCTAGGTAATAGTTTCTGTGGGGCCAATGTTTAATCTACCATGGTGTGTTATTGCTAGTGATAAGAGTAGCCTGACTACAATTAGACTACTTGCAGTGTATCCAAAAATGGTGGGTTTTCCATAGTAGTGCTAGATAAGTAGTAGTCACACTGAGATGTTTTTTAGTCTGAATATGACACAAGACTTCCCATAGCCTTTCTTGTCTCAGTGTGGACTGTTCCCCAGGGCAATTAGGATCCAAACATATAAAGCCTACTGTTTTATTCTCATAATAAATCCATCATCTTTCCCTGTTCTGTTTAATAGCTTTCAACCCACAAAAATAAGGGTGCTGTGTATTTGTGCACAGCACTCTGTGGCATGCTAGGCATGCAGCTGCTGTATTTTGTCCATTATAACACATAGGTCTTTCTAAGCATTTAGTCATCAAGGCTTATAGTCACCCTGTAATCAGTCTGCGAGCAGTTGTGTATCACACAATCTGATGATGATCTGGTAAAGAACAGTTTCTAGACATTTCTTCCCAAATGATATCCTTTGTAACTGGAAAATGAGAGTCAAAAGATACTAGCACATTACTAGAATTTCTTTTAGCCATCCAAAATTGCATTGCCTGATTTCAAGCTTTACTACAAAGCTGTGATCACCAAGATGGCATGGTACTGGCATACAAACAGACACATAGACCAGTGGAATAGAGTAGAGAACCCAGATATGGACCCTCAACTCTAAGGTCAAATAATCTTTGACAAAGCAGGGGAAAAAATATACAATGAAAAAAAGACAGTCTCTTCAATAAATGGCTCTGGGAAAATTGGACAGCTATGTGTAGAAGAATGGCTCTGGGAAAATTGGACAGCTATGTGTAGAAGAATGAAACTCGACCATTCTCTTACACCATATACAAAGATAAACTCGAAATGGATAAAAGACCTCAACATGAGGCAGGAATCCATCAGAATCCTAGAGGAGAACATAGGCAGTAACCTCTTTAACATCAGCCACAGCAACTTCTTTCAAGATATGTCTCCAAAGGCAAAGGAAACAAAAGTGAAAATGAATTTTGGGGACTTCATCAAGATCAAAAGCTTCTGCAGAGCAAAGGAAACAGTCAGCAAAACAGAGAGGCAGCCCATGGCATGGGAAAAGATATTCGCAAATGACAATACAGACAAAGGGCTGATATCCAGGATCTATAAAGAACTCCTCAAACTCAACACACAAAAAAACAGATAACCATGTCAAAAAATGGGCAGAAGATAAGAACAGACATTTCTCCAATGAAGACATGCAAATGGCTAACAGACACATGAAAAAATATTTGTCATCACTAGCCATCAGGGAGATTCAAATCAAAACCACATTGAGACACCACCTTATACCAGTGAGAATGGCCAAAATTAACAAGACAGTAAACAACAAATGTTGGAGAGAATGTAGAGAAAAGGGAACCCTCTTACACTGTTGGTGAGAACACAAATTGGTGCAGTCACTTTGGAAAACAGTGTGGAGATTCCTTAAGAAATTAAAGATAGAGCTTCCCTATGACCCTGCCATTGCATTGCTGGGTATTTACCCCAAAGATACAGATGTAGTGAAAAGAAAGGCCATCTGTACCCCAATGTTCACAGCAGCAATGGCCATGGTCAGCAAACTGAATCAAGATGCCCTTCAATGGATGAATGGATAAGGAAGATGTGGTCCATATATACTATGGAGTATTATGCCTCCATCAGAAAGGATGAATATCCAACTTTTGTATCAACATGGATGGGACTGGAAGAGATTATGCTGAGTGAATTAAGTCAAGCAAGCAGAGAGAGTCAATTATCATATGGTTTCACTTATTTGTGGAGCATAAGGAGTAACACAGAGGACATGGGGAGATGGAGAGGAAAAGGGAGTTGGGGGAAAATGGAGGGGGGAGACGAACCATGAGAGATTATGGATTCTGAAAAACAATCTGAGGGTTTTGGAGGGCTGGGGGATGGGAGGCTGGGTGAGCCTGGTGGTGGGTATTAAGAAGCACTGGGTATGTGCATGGAGCACTGGGTATGGGGCATAAACAATGAATTCTGGAACACTGAAAAGAAATTTAAAAAATAAATAAAATAAAATAAAAATTAAAAAATGGTCTATTTCAATAACATAATGCATGGCTAAATTATTTCCCAGAGCAATGTCACTCAGGCTTGTGGGCTTCCATTATATCTCAAGTTCCAAAAGCAAGGGTAGTCTTGGCAATACAATAATGCAGCATTCTGAATATCTGGTTATGCTAAGAGACCATATCATTTTCTTGCCTTCCTTATTAGACTGTGTTTCTGACATTAACCAAGACACTATGGGCATTTCAGGTTTCAAGGTTATTTTATATCATTTGGACATGGAGGCAGAATCAATCAATGCCAGCAACCGTCTCTCAAACAATATGTATCTTATAACAATGTCTGTAAACTTTCTGATCCAAATCCCAGCAGTCCCTGCTGGGAGTCACTAATGGGTTTTGTCAAAGGCTCTCGTCTGTATTAAATGGGACTTGCAGATACTTTAAAGCTACTTCTGAGTCTGGATCATAAGAACCCAAAGCCATTGATTAACTCACTGTTTCTTGCAACTCAGACATAGCCTTATGTGGTTTGGGCCTCCACTGAAATACGGTCTTCATTCAGGCAGTTTTATGCCTGAGAGCTAGCAATATTTCCAAATGTGGAATATGCATATATAACCATCTGTGATTATCCAGTAGTAAGCAGTGGATCATCCACCTGAACTTGCTCCTCTATTCTGCAGCATTTAAAACCAAGGAGACTGCTCATAGCTTAAGTCTCTCCCACAACTCATTTTATTAATGGTTCTTCAGAAAACTGTCATACGGATCCACAAAGTGAGACAACACCTTCATACTATATCTCCTGGTTTCAAGAGTTTTTTGGTTTTTCCCTATCACCCAACTCCTAAACTACTTATCTGATTGGTGACCAAAGGCATAGAGACGTTATCTGCTATGGCAGCATATTTTTCCCCCTTGGTAGTGAGGCCAATGGCCATAGCCTAGACCAGCCATCTGACCATAGCACAGTGCTATAATCTGCCCTAATATTCTCCCTTAATTTCATCTTGGTTATGAAAATAATAATAATAATAATAATAATGATAAAGATGAATGATAATAATGATAAAGATGAAAAATAATCAAGGGATTGAATGTTTATCTTGTTTCTCATTATTTTGTATTTCTCTAAGCATACAGTGAACCAATTCCTCAATAGTCGAGTTGATCACTTCTAAATTTCAGTAGCAACTTTTGCCTCCAGTAGCTGATGGCGGTGTAACCGCTACTTCATAGTATCAAATGTTTGTCATTCTTTCTTTTCCCAGACGATATTTTCTCCATTTTTCAGTGAGTCAGGGACAGCAAATCCCACTTCAGATGCCAACTGTATGGCAAGTCCTCCATACCACCTCAGCCTCAATGATTTGCTGAGTCACTGAGCACCGACTCAGAAATTCTGTCATATTCATGGTTTTCAGTGAGTAATTACAGTGACAGAATACTGTTTGACAATGGTGTCAGCACAGACACACTTAGACTCCCAGTAATAACATATAACAACACAGGTACAGTGTTGCCAATCAGGGAAGCTCACCTGAACCTTGGTGTCTGGGGCTTTTATTGGTGGTCATTCATGTAGGCAAGCAGTGTCTACATAACCGATCACAACTACTCAAACTCTAGCCTCCCAGAATGAAAACAGGCATTCACCATAAATCATACTGTTAACATAAACTCTTAGATCAAACTGGTATTATGTGGCACAAGGCCTCAGTCATACTAAAACATTCTTATAGGGCAGATTATTCCAAGGTCTTAGAGCTTATCTGCCAGAAACCAGCCTTTCTTGGGACTGTGTCAGCTTTGAGTAGCCTAGGCCTGCTGAATTAACCCTTTCCTACACATATCTTAGTCAAACTGCTGAAAACTGAAGGTAAAGAAGAGACTTCCAAAAGCAATCAGAGAAAAATGATATATACTATATAGGTGACAAGGATATAGATTACCTGTCTTCTCATCAGATACAATAGAAATCAGACTACAATGGAACTGCATCTTTAAAATGCTGAAAGACAGTAAAAACTGTCAACCAAAAACTCTGTATCTAATGAAATGATGTTTCAGAAAGGATGGGGAGTAAAGGCATTCTTGGGGAAATGATAAATCTGATAAAATTTGCCACCATTCAAAAAAAAAAAGAACTTCAGGCTGAAGGAAAATTATACCAGATGGACACTTGAATATACAGAAAGGGAGGAAAAGCATTATAAATAGTAAATATGAGGGTAACTATAAAAGACGGGTTTCTTTTCAGTAAACAGTCCTAAAGATTCAGTAACAGCAGCATTATTTCTCCCAGAGGACATTTACAAAGAATTAAAAGCAGAATTTCCAAGGAGATGATACACAGAAAAAGTTGAAAATGTGGGCAATTATAACTAAAAGGGATGAATGACAAGTTTATCAACAGCCCTACAGTAGAACTTTCAGTACTAGATTGAGCAGTAACCTGTGGGTAAGCCTTCAGGCCATTAAGCCCACTTGTCACCTAATGACTGGGAACAGGGCATCACCTCTCGTCACACAGAGTATTTAGCAGACTGTATGGCAAAGGCAAAATACAACAGGTTGTTCACACTGTGGTTAACTGATCAATTCTTCTTAATGGTAATCAAAGAGACTTTAATTAATCACAAATACAATTCATGCACAAAAAGCAGTTCTAGTCTAAATCATCCAGAAAACAGCTAATACTATAGTAGTAGAAGTCATATACTCTAATGAAACACATACTCTAAAGTCCAAGGCCTTTACAGTTTTGAAAAAATTCTTCACACCTTTTTTCAGAGAAAGGGGCTTACTTTTATTTTACACAAAATTCTAACTTTGCTTATCCCTAGCAGAGTAAATGCAGTAAATCAGAAGGAGGAACGGTACCATTAGTAGTTGATACTTAGTGAGGAAAATAGCTGTTTAGAGGCTGTGTAGGCTTAAGAGAGACCATACCCCATGTAAATAAAGGCCATATGTGAGAAAGTTATAGCTAAAAAATAAAAAAAGAAGAAATCAGAAAAATAATTGTAAAATATTCAAATTTAAGAATTCAAACAAAAAATAAGACCATTTATTGAGGGAGTAAAGTATTTTACACTTAAAGAAAATGCTGCAATATCAAAAAAAATGATGAAAACTTGTGGTTTAATATTTCAGTTCCTGAAATTAAAGTCAAATGTGATATATTTGAGAAAACAAGTGTTTTACATGTGATAAATATTGCATTTAAATGTATAACCTTCAGTTATTTACAGAATGTACTCATGTGCATTCCCCCAAAGCCAGATGATCCTGTGCTACTCTAATTACACAAATGACCACCTGGCTCACACATGACACATGCATGCATACATAAGGTAATACACTCAGAGAAAGTCACTGACTCTCAAACCATGATAAGGAAATTTATTCACAAGTTGCAAATACCAATTATTTTCTGGCTCATTTAAAAAAATTCCCCTCTCAAAAAATTATGTCAAATATATCTTTGCATCATATATCCCAGAAAATATGGCAAATGGCAAATATTTTGCAATTAGAGAGGGAAAAGTTACTGAATTTTTAAAGAAGTTGACCATTTTTAACACTAAGAAACCTACTGATCATTTCTGTTTTCACAGCAAAGGAAAATATATCAGGTAACTCCAACCATTAGGGAAATGCTAATGGTTGGTAGGTTACAAATCTGTTAACAGCTCTTTTACCATGACATGAGGGTACACACCGAAGTTTATTTTTGAAAGATCACTAACTGCTTACCACTAGGCCCAGAAATAAACATTTGCATATATGGTCAAATGATTTTTGACAAGTATGTCAAAACAATTCAGTGGGAGAAAAGACAGTCTTTTTAACAAATGGTGCTGGAAAAACTGGATATTCACACGCAAAAGAAAGAAGTTAGCCCTTACCAAAAATTAACTCAAAATAGATCAAAGACCTAAACATATGAGCTACAACTGTAAAACTCTTAGAAGTAAAATAAGGCAAAAACTCTTTTGCCTTATTGGATTTAGCAATGGATTGGATTTAGCCATGATTTCCTGGATACAATAGTGAAAGCACAGGTAACAGAAGAAAAAAAAAATAAACAAACTGGATTTCAAGAAAATTTCAGAATTGTGTGCATTCAAAGGGCACTATCAACAGTGTTAAATAAAAAGTAACCCACAGAATGAGGAAAAAAAAGTTGACGTCACATATCTGATAAAGGGTTAATAACCAGAATGTATAGAGAACTCCTAAAAATTGCCAAGGAAAAAACAAACAATCCAATTAAAAAATGGGCAAAGGACTTTTAGGGGAATAAAATCAAAACCACAATGAGATTCCACATCACAACTATTAGCATGGCTACTCAAAAATCAATCAATAAATAAGTGTTGGCAAGGATGTAGAGAAACTGAAACCCTTGGGCATTGTTGGTAGATAAGCTATCACAAAAAGAAGAATAACACATGATTTCACTTATATGAGGTACCCAGAGTAGTCATATTTTAAAAACAAAAAGAAAATGGCTGGGGAGAGAAAAGAATGGGGAGTTAGTGCTTATGGGCACAGTGTTTAGTTTTACCTGATGAGAAAAGTTCTGTAGATGCATGGTGGTGGTGATTCCACAACAATAAAAATGACCTTAGGACCACTGCACTTGAAAATGACCACAATGGTAAGTTTTATGTTATGTGTATGTAACACCCAAAAGAATGGAGCACAATGCAAAGCTTACTACTATCCAAAAATATCTGTAACCCAAATTCAGCCACAAAGCTGCAAATTTATCATCTTATTTAAGTAATTCTTTACTTATAATTAGGCTCTAGATGCTCTCTTTCCCCCTCTCGGTTCTCACAACTTTTTCTCTCTCACCTCTACCCTGTGAACTTTTATCATCTTATTTAAGTAATTCTTTACTTGTAATTAGGCTCCAGATGCTCTCTTTCCTCACTCTTAGTTCTTGCAAGCTTTTTATCTCTCACCTATCCACCCTTTGCACAAAGTTCCTCTGGTTGTGTGACAGGAAGCGGTTTCTTCCCATAATGAAAAAGGTCCTCCAGAATTCAGATGTCCTCTGTGTAATAAGACAGATTCAACACTGGCTTTTAAGGGAGGTGGGGCTTTCTGCGTAGGGCCCAGAGCATCCCTTGAAAGCCTGGCAACACCAGAAATGTCTGTCTCAGTCCATCTGATGTAAATCGTGCACAAGATAGACTGCAAGGTAAACTGAAGTATTTACTTCCTCGCAGGCAAAGTGTGTAGGAAGCCAAAAAAAATCAAGTCACATCTCAGCCTTGCTATTCAGAGTTTTTGGGCTCCATGTCTATTTCTTGTTGAGCAAAAATGTTAATGCAGAGTATATGCACAGTATAGGTAAGATCTGAGCAAAGCAAAAGTTTCAAGATCAATTCCTATTCTTCCTGATGAATGGTTTTCTCTCTTTGGGATCTGGCTTGAAAACAGACCAGGCATTGAACTTTGTTATGCATTTCTCAACATGCTCTTCATTCTGGAACTCCGCAGGTAAACACAGAGAAGTTATTTAATTGAGTGGATTAATGGAAACTAGAAAAAGTTCGGGAGAAAAAAGAAAAAAATGCAAACAAGTTTAGAAAACTTTATAGTACGTTGAATTTACGCCCATTTCTGACCACAAGGGAAATTATTATAGGGCAATATGTCCTTTGCTGCTCTGAAAGTACATCATACTAAATTGAATGGCAATTCACATACTAAGAAACACGGTAGCCAATAAACTTGAAAAATGGTGCAACTTTATCTGCAATAAGAAATATACCAAAAAAGTATCACATTCCATCTTTCAAATTTATTTAATGATAATCATCATTTCTGGCAAGAACATAGAAAAACAGATACTATCACATACTACCAGGGAAGAGGGCAATTTATATTCCTGATTGCAGGGCAAATTGCAGTAGATAAGACCCTTAGAAATGCTCTATTCATTGACCCAGAAGATCTTCTTCTAGAAATTTAACCCATGATATTAATCTACGACATGCCCAAATATTGATGTAAATAAAAGGGGGAAAATGACAGCATATAGGGAATCTGAGTAACAGAGTATAGATAAGCTTCTACATGATGGGAAGATAAAAAAAAAATCAAATGCATCAGTATCTTTCAGTTGTGTGCTTAGTTAATTTATTTGGAATGGGGGCATTCTTTGGGGGAAAAAAGTGTACCTAAACTAAAATTAAATGAAAACATATCATAACTAATTTTTATAAAGGTGGTTATTAAGCAAAAATAAAAAACAAACAAGCCTGCCAAAATATCCATCAGCTGCTTAGGTTGTTATAAAGTCATGATTTGAAAAAAGATTTCATAATTTGAAAAAAGGTTTAGTCTAGCATTGTTATGAGCAGAATTGTGTCCCCCAAATTAATATGTTGAAGCCCTAAATCCTAGTACCTCAAAATGTGGCATATTTAGAGACAGCCTTTAAAGAGGAAATAAGTTAAAAGACTATTAAGGAGAGCCCTAACCCAAACTGACTGGCGTCCTTTTAAGGGATTAGGACACAGAGAGAGAGATGCTAAGGATGCCTATGTTCAGAGGAAAGACTATGTGAAGACACAACTAGAAGGTGGCCATTTGCAAGCCATGGAGAGAGGCCTCAGGAGAAACGAACTCTGCTGACACCTCGTCTTGGACTTAAAGCTTCTAGAACTGTGAGAAAATAAACTGCTGTGCCACCAGTCTGTGGTGTTTTGTTATGGCAGCCCAAGCCAGTTAATACAAGGATGAATCAGACCTCTCCATAGTTCAGGCGAAGCCTGAATCATTGAAAATATGTAAGTGTAACTTTTTTAAAGTTGAAAAATACTTTATAATTAGGGTTGTCAATCTATCTACAGTGAAAGGACCATTTTTTTAAACATTCCAAATCCACTGCAGACCAATACTTCATAAAATACAAAACCACATGCTTTGATGTTATAGCAATGGCAAACTGCTATAAAAGTTGCTCAACATTCTCAAAATCTGTGCTACAGTTTTCAGACAAATAGAACATGGACCTACTGTTCCATGGGCCACACTTCTGAGCAAAACTGGCTTAGAAGTTCATCTTGTCCCACCCCTTCGATTTATAGCTGAGAAAACTGAGATCCTGAGAAGTTCAACAACCTCCACAGCATCAGGAAGCTTGTTAGATTTCCCTACAGGAATCATGTTTCATTCGATCTTAAATAAGTCACCAAAATCCTCAATCCATTTCCTTCTAGCCATGCTAATATCAGCCTGCTCTCTCCCAGTTTCTCCTGAGAGGTATGTGTCCACTCCTGACATCACTAACGCTTAGGAAAACGGAGTCATTTAATTATCTTGTTCAGAAATTCTACCCCTTCTCTTGATAAATTACTTTTGCCACCTGTGAGAGACTCTTGCCTACTGTACAGACACCTTGTTTTCATGTTCTTGAAACACATCTTATTATCAATCCTCTTGTGCAATCTTCTCTTCATTTTCCACCTTTGATTTGCCTGAGCTTTTGTACACTTTCTAAATTTATTCTGTAATCTCTTCCAGCCTCTTCTATTCCGAATGTTTTATATCTTGCATATATCTCTTGCTCACCCTGATTACTCTCAGTTCTGCTCCTTCATTTACATGGTCTCTATAAAGCCTGTATTGTGTTTATCATTCAGTTTACCATTCAGTGGTTTGCATGGCCCTAGGCATATATTAATTTTTGTCCTAATGCTTGCCATTTTCCTCTGCATCTTTTACTTCCATTAACATGTCTTATTTGTTCTCAATTCTCACAACCTGTATTATTCAAAATATTGATTTAAAGTTTTTAAAACATTTCTGAGGACTGTTTATTTATAATCCTAAAATTATCTCCATTTATTTTTTTTTAAAGATTTTATTTATTTGTTTGACAGAGAGAGATCACAAGTAGGCAGAGAGGCAGGCAGAGAGAGAGAGGAGGAAGCAGGCTCCCCGCTGAGCAGAGAGCCCGATGTGGGGCTCGATCCCAGGACTCTGGGATCATGACCTGAGCCGAAGGCAGAGGCTTTAACCCACTGAGCCACCCAGGCGCCCCCATTTCTTTTTTTTTTAATTATCACCATTTCTTGCTTGTGAGTAATGATGGTATCTATCACCTTTTTTCCAGTAGTTTTGTAGCTGACCAGTTTATGATGTTAGGTTAGACATTTAAAATCCATGGTCCCTTTTCCTTATCTGTTATATCAAATGGTTGAACTAAATATTTTACAGGTCCCATCTGGCATTAACATTCTAAATTCTAAATTTTACTGTGTCATTCATCTATCTCTTAAAGAGATAGTTTAATAAATCATAACTTTTAGAATATTTTATTTTTTCTCCAGCCATTCGATCCTACCCATCTTTCAAAGTCAATATCAGATCTCATAGCTCCATTAAGTCATCCCTCATTATTACAGTTAACACTTATCTCTCCATATTATAATTCCTCAGAAAGTCATGCCTTGTATTGATTATTTGGCATTTAAATAGTAATGGAACAACATTTTAAGTTTACTATCTCCTCAGTGAATACTCTTTGATGGCAGTCACTATGAAGTGTGTGTGTATCTATCTCTATCTATAACATATAATATATAGTAACAGTATATAGTTTTAGCATATATTACAGTATATAGTATTAATAGTATATATAAGATAAATATGTAATATTTAAGTATATAATATATAAATATACATATAAAATATATATTATATATATTAGGTTAAAACACATGAAATTGCCGTTTGTTCTAAGTAAAAAGTGATTGAATACCAACACCTTAATGTTTTCAATCTAATATATATGTTTAGTTCATTAAAACTCTATTGAGCACATACAACTTGAGAGTGTTGACTAATGTTATATACGGCATTTCATTTAATAGTGAAAACAGCCTGTGAGCTAAAGACTGTTGTTTTTGTTTTTACAAACAAAGTAACTGAGGTGTGTAAATAATTTTCCAAAATCATATAGTTGAAAATAAAACCAGAAGTTACAATCAAGTCCTCCTGATTCTAGAGTTTTTTCTCAAATTCCCTAGCACGTAGCACAGAACAGGCAAATATTGATTTCCAACTTTGAGAACTGCAATTGTAAAAATGAACAAGCAAACAAACAAAGCCAGACAAACAGAAAAAGAAACCTTTGAATGTCATTTAGTGCTGTACTATAGAGAGTAAATATTTACAAGTTATACTGGTGATTTGGTTCTGATTGACTTTCTAAAAATATGACAAAGAGTTTAACTAAGCCAATAACCACTTTTCTATTGCTAAAGACCTTGAGAGAAATATAATTCAGTACCTCCACTTCCAAATGGTTACGTAATTGTTACATTATTCTATAGTACAGTATGTAGCCATTTAGAAGATAAGCTAGTAGGTCCATAAACACCAACATAGAAAGATAGAGATGATATATTGATGGGTGAGGAAGGAATGTTGTTGAAGAACAAAATTATAATCTTCCATTTAGAGATTTAGAAAATCTATAAATGTGCTTTTGTGGCAACATGAGAATAGATACATTTAATTATATAATTGCATGTACAAAAATATTTGGAATGATATATAAAGTGTTCAGCAAATGGTGCTTATCTCTGTAACATTAAAGTAGAAATAGAAAGTAAATGGCAAAAAAGTTTTCTTTTGCTTTTTATTCTTCTAGATTGTTTGCATCTTTTTTTTAACAATCCTGTTCTTTTGTATAATAGGAGGAAAAAAGAGCAACATTCAATCAATTATCCATTTTAACGATAAATTACCTTCCCTATTAGGAATGTACTATACGGATCATGTAAGTTCCTTGCATTGTAAAAAGTGCATGTTCTAACAGTGACCATAACATAGAAGACTACACTTGGCCATGTTTTTTTATCTCATGTGTCATATTTCTTATTCCTATCATGGTCAATGTCATTCCCCAGTGAACCACCAACAGTAACTCTGCAATGTTCCACATGACTTGCAAAGGGCAGCTTGAAATAGAGCAATGAGAAATTCTACCTAGCCCTCACCTGGGAGCACAATTATCTTTACTACATAGGGAGCACTGATCAATAGATCAATGGGTTTTAAGGATAATTCCTCATAAGTGCATTCTCTTGTATCTTTTAATATTTTTTTCTTTTTAAAATTCATATGATATTTGTATTTATGGTATCAACCATTTTGTGGCCTTAACAAAGCATACAATTGGTTGTTCTAAACAGATAAGTAGGATCAATAATAATTCCCATGAAAACTGTCTCACACACTAAAAATGTTCAGTATGTTACCATCACAAATGAAATTTCACCAATTAGGGATGCTTATCTGCTGATAAGGGACTTCCTATAAAGTGAATATGACTTTGAGAACCTGTGAACTTTCGGACAAGTGTGTACAATAACCTCATTCAGATAAATATTCTCAAAAGACCGAGCTGGAGGGGGCTTGTTAGAAACAGGTGAGAAGTACAGGCCCATGTGACTGAGGGTGTGCCTCTCTGGAATGGAAGGCTCTACCAAGGACTGAGCAGGGCAAAATGAGCACAAAAGGATGTACTTGCAGACAGTCTAGTCATGACCAGATCCAGTATTGTCCCCTTTTAAGGCAAAGAGGCCAGGCTTTGTACCCTTTATCAGCCAGTCATCAGCAACAAGTAAAGAGGATATAAATTACAGAATCCTCTGGACTGTGTAGCAGAGTGTTCCCCAGAGAAGTTTAGCTGGTGTTAACCACTAGTCTGGGCACTGGAAGCAGCAGGGGTATGGCCATACTGACTGAAAATGGGATCTGGACCCTCCACCTAGAACATCTACCACAGCCTTGATGAAGAAAAGGGAGAAACAAAATTGGGGAAATTATGGATTTGTGCACTAAAGAAAGCAATAGGCAGAGACTAGACCAGGTTTTTTTCTCCTCATTAAGAGGTCATTGAAAGGTAAGGCAAAAGAGATCAGGAAGAAGGAAAAAGAATTAAAGGAAAGTTTAGAGTTCTAAATAGAGATTGTTAACTCATTTCTTAGTTAATTAAAAAATGTAAATACAGAATTTCATTCTGCCAGTGACTGGATTTGTTTGTTTCGTTGTTTTTCCTTTTATAACTTAAAGCACTAAAGATTATAACACACTTTCTGCCATCTCTTTTGCTAGGATCACCTTGAAAAACAACCTACAGGAGCATCTGTGTGGTTAGGATTTCACTAGACACCCCATGTTCCTTATCTCCAGGACGACCAGAGAGAAGGGAACAGGCCCACAATTTACGGTCTTCACGCTTGTGGATGTGCAAAGACCCTCCTTGATTAATGTGACATCATAAAGCACCACCTGGAAAGAACACCTCAGCTCACTTAAACCTGAAAAATACCTTTTTCAGAAATATACTCATTCCTTTCAGACCCTGTGCTTTTCAGAATGATGTCAACTTATAACAGCTTCTTGACATTAATTACCATGCCATCCCGTAAGCTGAGCTCTCTGTGAAGCAGCCTGAAGCTGTCAGGGAGGGTCACATATTTAATATCCACTTACCTCGACACCAAAGTAATTCGAAAAATGCTCACTTTCAGCTCCTCATTCCTTTTTCAAACATTAGAAGGCAAGTGACCCACCATCCAATCCGCAAATCTTGATTAATTCCTTCCACTTAGCATGTCCCAATTTCTGCCAAGGTATGTGGCCTGCAGACTGACAGCCTCATTAAGGACTTACTCAAGTGCTTGATTATATGGCTTTGGAAGTTCCTTGAGACCTCAGGGTCTGAGGAGTACAGTCTCCCTCCCCCTGTCCATTGCACACAATCGCCTGTATCATATCCACAGGCAAAGAGATTTCAGATTGAAGGACAGTCAGTCCCTGCACTGAAGTTCTAGAAGCAGCAATTCCTGCTCTTAAGCTTCCTCTTCAGTAGCACCTGGGTGTGTGCCCAGTGTTACCTCTCCACCAGGGCTGGGTAGAGGAGAACTCCAAGGATAGGCCCATGAAGGGCTCGTGCTCAGAATCTAATCTAGAACCATCTTCCAAGCATGTACATATTAATCAAAGCCAAAGATCAAAGATAGAGTTTAAATGTAACTCAACTGGTTGCAAATTTCCAAGTAGGGTAAATGAGGAAAGAGGCCTATGAGAGAAGCACTGTATTTCTATTTACAAAACAGATCTTGTAGCCCACCAAAAGTTTCCTCCTTAGTAGTTTCCAGATAACCATAGCAATAATTTAATACTGCTAAAATAAAGTTACAGTCTCCCTCCTAAGTAGTTTGGGTCTCCTGTGCTTCTTTTGGGTCAGTTATTGGAAATTGGTAGCATTTTTCCAGTGAAACTATGTCAACATGTTAGTTAAGGTCTTAAAACAACTTGCCTTCATCAATTTAACCATATCATTGTAAATGCTATTAAGATGTAGAGGTATAAGCTTCAATACCAGCATTTTAAAATTTAAACAAACAAACAAAAGTTGAGATATAAAGCAGTAATTTTCCCAAACTCATAGTTTAAAAAAAAGACTAAGCCGCATTGAAATAGTCTGTCTGATCCTGTAGCAGAACTCATAACCACCATTCTCTACTCTCCCTTGGAACCACTGCTAACAGAACTAACCTACCAACAGGGCTAGAGTGTCTACCACATACAATGATATTTAGTAATAAATGAATTAGATTTACAAATCAAGATGTCCAAACCTCCTTTTCTCTGATGCCATCCCTAGATTGAGAACAAAACCTCTCTTCCAAATTTCTCACAGCTCAATGCATCCCAGATCAGCTCAGTAGCCACCACTTTCTGGAAGCCTTCCCTAACCCCTACTCATCAGACTGGGTTGTGGGGCCCACCTTCCTGCTCCACAGCTCTCTGGACTAAACTCTGTTGCCACACTCAGCTCACTGTACTGTGATCATCTCTCCCCTTTTTCATCTCTTCGACCGGACTGTGTGCTTCCTGATGGCAGGGATTGTGTGCTATCCATCCCTTGATCCCCAGGGACTGATCCAGTAACATACCCCCTGTAACAGACTGATCTGAATGGGGGTGAAGGTTCCAGGGAGAGTGGAGAAATGGGTAGTCTAGACACTGGAATCTCCTGGAAACAGTTTCCCCTAGGGAATCCTGCTTGGTCCTAGACAGGCAGGCCCTTCCATTTCTTCTTAACCTCAAAGATAGTTTTCATCATTCCCATCAGTATTCCTACCCTGTCAGGGGTTTTCTGGTCCCTGTAGTCCTCTTTGGAAGGGTTACTACAGCAGAGGAAGAAAGAGTAGGGGATGGCATACTGTCTTAATTGCTTCCATGGTGTTTGTTAGAATTAGTCAGATGACCATGCCTAGGCACCACGGGGGTTGGGAAGTCTAGTTCTCCCAAATGCCCACAAAGGAGAGAAGAACTGGAAATACCTAAGCACTGATAGACCCCACCCAAATTCAGAACTTGAACCTTTTCTTGCTTTGTTCCTTTTGAGTGTACAACCTAAACTTTACATTGTTTTGCAGAAAGCTAGGTAGCTATTAGCTGAAGAAAAAAATCACTGATTATTTAGAGGACTACTTTGGAGCAACATCTATCTACCTCTCTTTCTTCTTGAATAAACTATTAAGATGAACATTTCTTCATCAGAGTGAGGAGAAGGACCTTGAATTGAAGAGACATAGATTGGTACTGGTCCTCAATTGGGTCACTGAAAGGTTATGAAACAACAAGTATCAGGAAGAAATGAAATTCCTGCAGCCACCTAAGACAGCCACTTTCATAAAATTCAAAAAAAAATCATTCATAAGCTAATCTCATATGGTATTTCAATACTGACAAAGATTTTTTTAAAAAAGGGGTTGGGGCTTAGGTGCTCTTTTAATTTTTTTTAAGGCTTTATTTACTTTTTTGAGAGAGAGAGAAAGAGAGAGAGCATGCGCAAGTGGGGGGATGGACAGTGGGAGAAGAGGAGAGAGAAAGAATCTTAAGCAGGTTCCACACCCAGTAAGGAGCCCGATGGAGGGCCTGGGATCATGACCTGAGTCAAAATCAAGAGTTGGATGCTTAATTGACTGAGCCACAGAGGTGCTTTTTTTTTTTTTTTTTTTTTTTTACTGTGATGAAGAGAAATAACATAAAATTTACCATTTTCACCATTTAAAAGTGTACAATGTAGTAGCATTAAGTACACTCATGGTATTGTGCAAACACCACTTATCATCACCATTGCTTGCATTAAGCCGTCACTGTTCAGTTCCTCCTTCCCCCAGCCCTTGCAAACCTCACATAGATTTGCCTGATCAGAGTATTTCATATAAACGAGATCATAAAACTTGTGATCTTTTGTTTTTATCTTCTTTCATTTAGCATGCTTTCAAGATTCATTCATCTTATACCATGTATCAAGGTTTCATTCCTTTTCACGGCTGAACGATATATTATTCTGTAGGTACACCACATCTTACCTACCTATTTATCACTTGGTGGCCATTTGTGTTATTTCCATCTTCTGGCTCTTTGAAGTTTTTTTTTTTTTTAAGATTTTATTTATTTTATTTGACAGACAGAGATCACAAGTAGGCAGAAAGGCAGGCATAGAGAGAGGGAGGAGGAAGCAGGCTCCCTGCTGAGCAGAGAGCCCAATGTGGGGCTCAATCCCAGGACCCTGGGATCATGACCTGAGCTGAAGGCAGAGGCTTTAACCCACTGAGCCACCCAGGTGCCCCTGAAGTTTGGCTATCAACATTCAAGCACAAGTTTTGATTTGGACACCTGCTTTTAATTATCTGGGGTACATGTCTAGGGGTGGAAATGCAGGCTCATATGGAAATTCTGTTTAACTTGTTGCAGATTCCATACAGTTTTTTTTAACATACATTATTATACTTATTCTTCCCAGTATGTATTATAATCCTCATTTACAGATGTGGCTCAAAGACATTAAGTGAATAGCCAAACAGGGCCTTGATTCACCATCCTACAGGAGGCACTTTATAAAATCACAGTGCAAACCAAAGTGAGACAGGTTTATTACTGGATATATTTTCCATCCACCTTAAAAATAAAACAAATCCTAGAACAGAATATTCCATAATAATGATAGAATACCACAGAATCCAGAATGAGAGAAATCCTTCCTGGCTTCTCCATTCCCTTGCATGCTTCATTAATTTAATATTTAGGCCACCTGCTTTATTAGCTTGAAGGGAATAGCACTATAAAAAATGAAAAACACTCTAAATAAAAACTAGAACTGTTACATATTTACACACACGGAAGTGATTCTGTCCCAAGACATAGAAGTGGTGGTCTAAGCTGGGATATATAAAATGTCACAAAGGGACAAATGCAAAGAAATGGGTGACAGGGGAGAGAAGTGGAGATACCAGAGCTATAGCCAAAAGAACTTCACCTCTTGCCTTCTTATACTACGCAGTCTATGGCTAAAAAGTTCTGAGCAACTTCTAAAACCTGCCATTTTAATATGTGGATAGTTTTGGTGGCCTAAAACTATTTTGGTTCTGAAAACTGTCTCCTTCTTCCACAGGGTCAAAGTGGTGGGAGGTGGGGCATGTGGAAGCCAAGTCTGCACTTTGGAACCCTCACTGTTGGTCTCAGTTGAATGGAACTAGGGAAGTTGGGGGCCAAATTCTTGTGCCTAGAAAACTGGCATTGAAATTTGGAAAGTGGTTCAACTCTGCATGTGATCAAGATTATAATGTGAATGAAAACAGGACTGTGAAGCAGCCATATTCTGCCTGTGTATAAAGGAGCAGTTTAAGAAAAAAAGAAAAAAAAATACACAGAGAAAGTGAAATGAAGCAGCGGCACAAAAAAAAAAAAAAAAAAAAAAAAAAGGGAGAGAGGAAGAGAGCACTATCTTATTTCTAGTTCCAGTCCTTCCCCAAAGACGTAGGACTCTGTGAGAACCTCTATATTCTTGTCATAAATCCCATTTTACTTAAGCTATATGGCAGACTGGCCAGCTGTTTACCAAGCCATTCCCTCTCACTCTGGGCACACAGCCAAACTCTATTCCCAGCCTCTTCTGCACTTAGCTGTGGCCATGTGACTGGGCCCTAACCAATACAAGGTGAGAGGAAGTGATATTCTCTACTTTAGGCTTGACATTAAAAATCTTCCCCATGATTCTCCACAATTTTCCCCTTCCTCACAGGCCAGTTGGGTGCCATTACCCAGGGCAACAGTGAAAGCCTTGTGTGTAAGATGTCAGAGCCACCTTAGCCTAAGTTTCTGAGAGAATGTGTAGAGTAGCCATCCCATCCTTACCAAGGAGGCTTTAAAGCTCAAGAAACAGGGGTACCTGGGTGGCTCAGTGGGTTAAAACCTCTGTCTTCGGCTTGGGTCATGGTCCCAGGATCCTGGGATCGAGCCCCGTATCGGGCTCTCTGCTCAGCAGGGAGCCTGCCTCCCTTCCTCCCTCTCTGCCTGCCTCTCTGCCTACTTGTGATCTCTGTCTGTCAAATAAATAAATAAAATCTTTAAAAAAAAATAAATAAAGCTCAAGAAACAGATTTCTCTTAGGTCAAGATTTCATAGAAAGTTTAGGTTTTATGTGACACAATATCACGCTTTAGCTAAACTAATACAAGGCAGTTTCAGTAGGTCTTGTTGGTTTTTTTTTAAACCTACCATTGAGCAGTCTTAAAACATCACACCTTCCACAGCATCTCTTCTCATTCAGTTACTGCCTGTTGAAAAGGCCGAAGATCTTGTGCCGACAACCTAATGTGCCATGCTCTGGAGCCTACAGCAGAGGGGAGAGGTAAAGGATGTAAACTCCAGGATGCCGAACAAGGCTTCCTCAGGTGACATCACACACCCAAACACACTGACTTTGTTGACAGATATCCTTTGAATGGTCTACCAGTTCTGAAAGCGACTGGCCACAGTCTCAGTCCCCATATGGCTGGGCAAGCTAAAAGCAAAAACCTTTCATGTAGAAACTTTGTGTTTCTATTGAAGTCAGTACAGAAACATGTTTCCTTTCCAAATGGTTCAGGCAGATTTCCAAATTGGCCCAATAACACCCTGTTCAATTACGGGAGTTCTAGCATGGAAGGGACTGACCAAAGAAAATGACTTTATCAAAGAGCTATATTGACAGCAGCCATGCCTTTAAGTATTCTGGAAGACAGGTTTGAAAGCAACAGCTCTCTGTGCACAATATATGAATTTCCTGTTCTCCCCATATAAAGCAGTAACTCCTGTGTGAGAGCAAATTTAATGGAATTTAAGGGCTATTAACAGAGGACATATAAGGCAGATCTTCTTGACATTATTTTATAAACCTAATTAGGCTATCTGGTGAATAAAATGTCTCTAGAAAAGATGTGTTAAATGCAACAGAGCTTGTTTTGAGCCCAAGTACTTGCTTTAAATGGCATGTAGTTTTTGCAATATTTAAAGACATACAAATGGCCAATTGACACATGAAAAAACGTTCAACATCATTAGTCATCAGGGAAATTCAAATCAAAATCACATTGAGATACTACCTAACACCAGTTAGAATGGCAAAAATTAACAAGGCAGGAAACAATAAATGTAGGAGAGGATGTGGAGATAGGGGAACCCTCTTACACTGTTGGTAGGAGTGCAAGTTGGTAGAGCCATTTTGGAAAACAGTATGGCATTTCCTCAAAAAGTTAAAAATAGAGATACTCTATGACTCAGCAATTGCACTACTGGGTATTTACCCCAAAGATACAGATGTAGTGAGAAGAAATGGCACATGTATCCCAGTGTTCATAGTAGCAATGTCCACAATAGCTAAACTGTGGAAGGAGCTGAGATGCCCTTCAACAGATGAATGGATAAAAAAGATGTGGTCCATATATGCAAGGGAATATTACCCAGCCATTAGGATGAATACCCACCATTTGTATCAATATAGATGTAACTGGAGGAGATTATGCTAAGTGGAACTAAGTCAAGCAGAGAAAGACAATTATCATATGGTTTCACTTATACATGCAACATAAGAAATAGCATGAAGGACATTAGGAGAAGTAAGGGAAAAACGAAGGTGGGGAACCAGAGGTAGAGATGAACCATGAGAGACTATGGACTCTGGGAAACAAACTGAGGGTTTCGGGGGTGGGGAGTGGCAGGATGTTTTGGCTGGGTGATGGGTATTAAGGAGGACACATATTGCAATGAGCACTGGATATTATACACAAACAATGAATCATGGGACACTACATCAAAAACTAGTGAGGTATGTACGGTGACTAACATAACATAATAAAAAATAAATAAAAATAAATGAATAGTCTTCATTATCTATAACTTATAAGACTGAAGGTGTAAGAGCTGAAATTCAGGGGAAACAATGAAAACATATTACCTTCAGGTAATTTTATCAGTCTTTGAAGAACAGGAAAAACCTCCAAAATGTGAGGAAATATTAAGACTTCACTTTGGGATTTGTTTTTTAGTAGCTGTGCCAAGGCCCAGGGAGATTCTGTACACATAAAATCTACTACCACGCTCCCAACTATAGCCCCTTTCTCAAACTCTCCTAATGTCCCCACTTTACCTGAAATATACCATTTTGCTCTTGTCTTCAAAAAAACCCACAGAATCTGATAAGCTAAATATATGAATAACAAAATTAAGTAGAATATGGTTCTCCCCATCCTTGGAAAAATCTATGTCTTGTAGAGATCTGGTGGTGGGAGGAGGTATAATTTCTTCAGCACCTTTTCTGATATCTCAGTATCGTGGTCCATGAAAGGGAATGAATAACGTGGAAGAAGCCCTGAGCAAGACCACACTTGACTTCTTCAGTTTCCTACTTTAATATTGCACCCTGGAAGGGCACCTGGGTGGCTCAGTCAGTTAAGCTGTCATGCACTCACACACACTCTCTCCCTAAAATAAATATATAAAAGATATATAATATATAAAAGATATACATATATAAATATATACATATAATATATAAAAGATGTGTGTGTGTGTGTGTGTGTGTGTGTGTGTGTGTGTATTCCACCTTGGAAGACACAAAGAACCTCACATAAATCTCTCATTTCATATTTAAAAGAAGACTCTGAAATAAAAACTAAGATTTTAAGGTTAGAGTAGAAAAGGACATAGCAAAGATCAACTACCTATCCAGTAAGTGGAAGAGAGACAGAGTTTTGATTTTAAGAACAGTTTGATTTTTACGCCTGTTGTTCTAACTTATTTTTTCCACAGGACTTTAATACTAGAAAAATATCATTAGCATTTATTATAGCTTTATAGATAACAGAAATATTTAGGCGTATACTAAGGATACCTGCAGTATGTTATAGAGTTGATTCTATAGCTCTTTCCAAAGATTAGTGATTAATAATAATCAACTGTAGTTAATCAATGGCAAACAAGAGCTCACTCATTGTCAAAGTCCTAATTCATACTTATAATTGCTTATGACAACTGATATCAATTCATACTTAGCAATTGCTTATGACACAACACAAAATGTATGCTCAATGAATTTCTTGGTTAACAAAACAGTGTCGGTGTTTAATAGGTTTAACAGGTTAGATGGGCAAAGCCAGAGTAGACAGGGCATTCAAATTCCCTGTCCATGCATGTACTCTGCTCTTGCCGCTAGAGAACTGGCCCTAGGGCTCTCTGAGTACTCCTACCATACCCACTGCTGGTTGCAACAAAGGGAAACAACTGATTTAAGTTGTGTCAATCAACTTCCCAGACTTGCAAGTGGGGTACAGGCCATAGGTGATTAGCTGAGTATCCTGGTTTGGAAGTAACATAGACCCAGAGGCTGTAGGTACAGCTTGGAGATGGTCATTATGGGTCATGGTAAGGTGAAATGGAAGATACATTCTGTAGAACAAAAGAACATGTGAAGCAAACTGTCAGGGAGGGGTGGACAAGAAGTTATGGGATACCAGACCAAAGGAGATGAGGTGGACTTGGTCTCTGCAGGTGGACACTTCCCAGCACAAGTCTTATGGGACACTCCCAGCACAAGGGTGATCTCCACCCTTGGATTCTGTGAGACGTCCCCCTGTTCTCTGATCACAAATCCTCCTCCACCTAAATTGGGTGAGTTTCTGTCCTTAAAATCAACCAAAGGATCATTCAAATCCATGAATATTTTTAGATCCTGTTCCCCCTGTAGGAGTGAACAAGATGTAAGAATCAAATAGCCTACACTCTTTTGAACGGTATGCTGGGCACACGATTCTCAACCTCTGTGTCCTAGGAGCTTAGGAGTACTTCTCAGAGGAGTAACAGCTTTATCTAGAAGGTTAGATAATTCCTACCACTGGAATATCGTCTCTACCAAGTGACCCCTTCATGCAAAGTGCTATTGGAGTCTTTTAAAAGGAATGAAACCCAGGAATGGATTAAGTTTGCTGGGGATTGTATAACCGTTTTTTGTGTGTGTTTGTTAAAAAATATGTTTATACTTCTGTCTGAACTGCTCTTTATAATGAGGTTATGGGGGAGATGAAAAATAATCTTGATTTAGCTCTTACTACTAAAGTTTGTCAGTATCAACCACAGAAAATAGTTAATAATGAATAATTGAGTTGATCTGGTTCAATGTGAATCTCCAGATGTATCAGAAAAATGAGAGGGGGTTGGGAGGATGGGGCTCTCATCTTTTACGTTGCCTCAAGGGACAGAGCTGGTAGCAGCTGATCTTATCTCCACTGAGTAAAAACACTTTGGAAATGAACAAAACAGTATAGAAACAAAATGGCTTTCACGTGAATTCTTCGCATCACTTAAAATACAAAAGCCAAATAACTCGTTATCAGACAGGTGGCAAAAATGATCCTTGCAAGAATGGAATCTTTAAATTGTCCCACCCTTCTAATTTAGGAAACCCTAAATTTCCTTAGCAATCCCACCTGCTCTGCAACCCCCCATATCTTATTTTTGACTGCCTTTCATTAACCACCATTAAGTAATATATCATTTAACCATCACAACATTTTTCTCTGGCAGATTATTATTACTTCCACTATATGCATAAGGGATATATGGCTTCTATATGTTAAATAACTTATCAGAGTCATCCAACTAACAAGTAGTAGAACCAAAATTTTAACCTGGATCCATAACCACTTACAACTTTGCTATATAATAGGTTACCTTACACCAGCAGCACTATAGCTTGTGAGAAACCCAGACTCTCAGGTCCTACCCCAGACCTACTGAACCTGTATTTTAAGAAGACTTCTGGTGATCTGCATGCACAGGAATGTTTCAGAACCCTAATTTATAAAAATATATCTTTTAATCCTTCCAAAAGCATTACTGCTAATTAAACCTGCTCTATGGTTCATTCTATCCATAGGACTATCTAATTCTTTGGCTATATATTGATCTTCTCAATTGTGCATTAATCATGTTTTTTATTTTTTGTTTGCTTTGACATCTTGAGGCCTTAGTGATACTGGAAGGGACTATTCGTCCTGGGGTTAGCTAGTTCCCAGAGATTGTAAGCACATACCCAACAGCATGCTCTTCAAAAGCAAAACAATCAGAGCTCCTAACCTTTACTGGGATTTCACAAGACTCTCACATGCCAAGCTACTATTCACTTTCCCTAATAAACCCAGTGCCAAGTACCAGACAAGTAGGAGCCACTACATCCCAAGATCTCTGAAATTATTCAAACTTGCTAATACTAAACCTGATTTCTTGGTCTTGTCTTATCTTACCTATGGAAACCACCATGAAGGTTGCGCACATTTTCCCCTCACTTCCTCTACTTTCTAACCAACCCTGCTGCTTCTTCTTCTTGCCCTGTGTAGCATGTCATGCCTTCTGTTTCCAGGGACCTGTGAGTACAAAAATGTTCTCCTTCATGACAATCATGTCCACGTCTGTATGTTTTACCAAACCTGATTAAAACAAATCCTGGGTACATTTTAAAATAGTTAATATAAAACAAAGAGGCAACCATGGAAAGGGAGAAGATATTCACAAATGACATTACAGACAAAGGGCTGATATCTACAATCTGTAAAGAACTTCTCAAAGTCAACCCTCAAAAAACAGAAAATCAAGTCAAAAAATGGGCAGAAGACATGAACAGACACCTGTCCAATGACGACATATAAATGGCTAACAGACACATGAAAAAATGTTCATCATCATCAGCCATTAGGAAATCCAAATCAAAACCACATTGAGGTATCACCTTACACCAGTTAGAATGGCAAAAGTTAACAAGGCAGGAAACAACAAATGTTGGAGAAGACATAGAGAAAGGGAAACCCTCTTACACTGTTGGTAGGAATGCAAGTTGGTACAGCCACTTTGGAAAACAGTGTGGAGATTCCACAAAAAAATTAAAAATAGAACTTCCCTATGACCCTGCAATTGCACTACTGGGTATTTACCCCAAAGATACGGGGATGTAGTGAAAAGAAGGGCCATCTGTACCCCAATGTTCATAGCAGCAATGTCCATAACACCCAAACTATGGAAGGAGCTGAGACGGTCTTCAACAGATGAATGGAAGATGTGGTCCATATATATCATGGAATATTACTCAGTCATCAGCAAGGATGAATACCCAACTTTTGCATCAACATGGATGGGACTGGAGGGGATTATGCAAAGTGAAATAAATCAAGCAAAGAAAGTCAATTATCATATGGTTTCACTTACTTGTGGAACATAAAGCATAACATGAAGGACATTAGGATAAGGAAAGGAAAAGTGAAGTGGGGGAAATCAGAGGGGGAGATGAACCATGAGAAACTGTGGACTCCAAGAAACAAACTGAGGATTTTAGAGGGGTGGGGGATGGGTAAGCCTGGTGGTAGGTATTAAGAAGAGCACGTATTACATGGAGCACTGGGTGTTATATGTAAACAATGAATATTGGAACTCTACAACAAAAAGTAATGATGTGAGGCACCTGAGTGGCTCAGTGGGTTAAAGCCTCTGCCTTTGGCTCAGGTCATGCTCCCAGGGTCCTGGGATCAAGCCCGGCATCAGGGCTCTCTACTCAGCAGGGAGCCTACTTCCCCCTCTCTCCCATTTGAAGGTTTAATTATTTACATTTATTTTATATTGACTTTAGTTTTGGGATTATTGAATAATGCATTATTGATTTTAATTGAGCCAGCCTCTCTGACTAAAGATACTAAAGGCTGAATAAAACAAAAACTGAAATGTGCTGTGCAAAACTAAGGAAGTGTGAAAGAACTTTAAGGTCTCTATCTGGATTCATGTAAGGCAAATATTTTCTTTTAAAGGTTTTATTTATTTGACAGAAAGCACACAAGCAGGGGTGCTGCAGGCAGATGGAGTAGGGGAAGCAGGCTCCCCGTGGAGCAAGGAGCCTGATGTGGAGCTTGATCCCAGGACCCTGGGATCATGACCTGAGCTGAGGGCAGTCACTTAACTGACTGAGTCACTCGGGTGTCCCAGGCAAACACATTATTTTTTTTTAAGATTTTATATATTTATTTCACAGACAGATCACAAGTAGGCAAGAGAGGCAGGCAGAGAGAGACAGAGGAGGAAGCAGGCTCCCTGCCAAGCAGAGAGCCTGATGTGGGGCTCCATCCCAGGACCCTAAGATCATGACCAGAGCTGAAGGCACAGGCTTTAACCCACTGACTCACCCAGGCACCCCCCAGGCAAACACATTCTATATGAAAGATGGATCTGAGGACATATGTGACCCTGAATGTAAATGTCACGGTACAAGCAAAAAATTCCAGGTAGTCTTACAGACTTTCAAGGCACAGACCTGGTAAGACCCAAGTCAATGTCTCAAACAGTAAAGGGGGACACAAGTAATATATGAATTATACATGGAACAAACAGAAAATTTCATAAGTTTCATAAATGATGAAAAGGAATAGTAAAGTAGGATGGCAGACCTGAAGGACCTAGGAGGGGTGGAGGGGTCTCCTGAGCTAGTGGGTGGGGGAGGGGCTGTGGACACACATTGTTTTGTCAACTGTCACCTCCCCCAACCTCAGAAACTCTTTGTGACAGTGTTCTGTGATGTAATCCTGGGGAGAATATATATTCAGCATGTGCACAGTATAGGCTATCTTGTGATTCAGACTATGGAGTTTGAAGACTGGAATGTTCTTTCATTACTGAATAGCAATACCAAACCATGTCTGAGCTTTGGAGACTGATCCCAACTTCACCTTCCTGTGTGGGTTGGGATTGCTCCTTCTGTTCCTGTGCTACCTGGTAGGGATTCCATATCCAACTTGGAAAACCAAACCCACCAAAAAGGTAAGGAATCCCAGGGGGAGCGCGCAACACAAATGTTACAGTTTCCATTTCTAATCCCAAATTTTATTCTTTTTTTTTAAGAGATTTTTAAGAGAAAGCAAGAGAGCACAAGTGAAGTAGAGGGGCAGAGGGAGAGCTAAGCAGGGAGTGCAATGTGGGGCTAGATCCCAAGACCCTGGAATCCTGACCTGAGCCCAAGGTAGACAATTAACCAACTGAGCCATCCCGGAACCCTAATCCCAGGTTTTAAAAGGAATTTGGTAGAGTGGGAGAAACATCTAAAACAGGAAGTCTTAAGAGAAGAGGCATTCACTCCTCTAGGAAAAGAGGCCTGGCAGGGGTAAGGGTTAAGAAAGGACTAAGGTTTCTACTTGAAACTACAGTCTATCTGGGTATGGTGGTGGTTCTTGGATAAAATCCCAAACACACGGATTCTGTAGTCCTGGATTGGGTGATTTTGAGAGGATGAGGTCTGTGTAAGAGAACAAAGCTTCCCAGCACTTGATCATATTGAGTCACATTCCCATGTCCAGCATCACTCGATCAAGCCTTCCTTCATGCTGAGCTGATCAGGAGAACACTGTTCAGCCTCTGAGAAGACAGTGGGGTCTGAGCTATGAACTAGGATACAGGGTCCTACCAGAGGCAGCACAGATGTGACTGTTGGGCTTCATTTTTGATATCCTCATTGAACAAAGGACTTCTGACTGGGAATACCAAGTGGGGACCTCCCAGAGAAAGTCGTCCCCTGAGTTTTTCAAAGAAGTAAATATTAACATTTTATCACCTTAAAAACTGAAAAAAGCAAGGAACACAAAGTTCTATTAAAGTTCTAGAATTCTTGGATAAAGAATGTTTCCATTTCTGAGAGAAGAGTAAGACATGGGTCCCAACCCCCCTCATTCTTTTCAATTTTCTTCTAGCATCAAGGCAGAGCCAAGAGGAGGAGGAAAGGTGGGACTCTGGAAGGTAAGGTTCTGCCTATTCCACCTGAGCTCTCTCCAAGGCGGATCCTTGCTCTCCTCTCCAATGAGGGGCCAGTCCAAAATCTCTAAGGATGCAAGCCACTAGATAAACTCCCTCTCAGAAAACAGAGGACTCAGGAGAGGCTCATGGAAATGCAGCCAGAGTGGAAAACCCTTCTCAGATTCCCCGCTCTGACCACTACTGAGCATGAAGCAGTGATGGATCTGGACAATGAGTACTGCCCAATAGGTGGCCATGTGAGATGTTGAGTCAGAACTTATGTCTCCTGACTTTGTGAAAACTCTGTGATATCATAGATACTCAGGAGTCTTCCCTGACCTCTCTGCTTCACAGAGGTGGTCTGATCATCACATGGATAATTTAAATAAAAATACCATATACATGAAGCAAGATTACTAACCAGCTTAACATCATTAGCCATTTGCCCTCATCTATTGATTATTGGGGCCTTCAGAGTCTAACATCCCAAGGCTGTCCCATAAGGGGACTCCTGTATCCATACCTATGTTTCTACTTTCACTATATAACTCATTCTCCTGTTTCCCCAGATGACACATGGTACCAAAGGGAAGTGGAGGAGACCCGGAAGCTGATCTCTATTTTAAGAAGGTGACCAGTCTTTCCCCTCTATCCTGTTGCCTCTTAGAGCACATATTATGCAATTGCAGGATTCACTGCAGTCTGTCATAGCCATGGGAGGGGGTTGCCTTAGGAACAGATATTGGGGTGAAGGCTGCTGAGTACACTGTAAAGTCATAAAGGTGGGGCATTGTGAAGTGGCATCAGGCTTCAGGTAGCCCCTCCCTTGTCAGGCCTACATGGCCCCTTCCCCTTGTTCTGGTCCTGGCTGCAGTTTTGTACCTCCTGTCTCCTGCAGCCCCCTCAGCCGGCATCATGATACCATCCAGTTTCATCAACTGTTATGTCCAGACCCCTCCTGTGAGGTATGTAAAAGCACAACTGCGGAGATCAATCAACTGCTGTTCCTATAGACCTGGAAGATTCTACTCCCTTGGCTTCCACAGCTGCTGTGGCTTCTTCATCGTTCACTCTCTCCCCTGACTTCTCAGCAGTCCCTACAGGAGAGCTAATACCAGCTTTGCTGCCTGAGCCTTCCTCACCACCAGCCTCCCGTCTTCTCACCTAACCCAGTGATCCCCATGGCTGATTTTTTTCCAACCTCACCACTGGGTGATCCTTTGCCACCAGAACCCTTTCCTCCCTTGGATTCCAAATTCCCAATGGACCATTTCCCAGCCCAGCCCCCTGCCTTTCCACCACCTGTCCCACCACATCATGCCCATTCAGTGGACCTTAGTGTCCAAACAAAGACAGTGTCTCTAAATACCATCTTCTCTCTGGACCCTATCCTTTCCCAAGATGTCAGTCCCTTACTGGAGTTGTCCCAAAGGGTGAATCCCACTGAGACCTTTGCTTGTCATCACTAATGACCAACACGGTCTGCTTCACCACCGCCAGACTGCAATTTAACTGTGACTCCATCTAAACCGATTTCCATCTCAAGGAAGCCTGTTCCAGAGAGCTCACCCCCACAGAGCTCTGGTGGGTTGTCTACTTATGTCCCAACAATCACAGGCATGGACCCCTCCAGCTTGTCAATTTTAGACCTCCCTTGGTGGCAAACCCATGCCAAAGACTTCTTCCCTTCAACCCTGGCTCCATGTGATTTCCATCAAGAGTTTCTGGCCCTCCATTCTTCAGAGGCTTCTTCCAGGGGAGACCCTGCAGCCAACATTGTAGAGCCTGGTAACTTCTCACTTCTCAGCCCTGATGCCCTGGCACTTCTAGAGAAACAAGTCTAAAGAGGTGTGACTTCCTCAGGTGGAAGGAAACAAAGGGTTCTTTTCCAAAGCAAACAACTGCTGATAAGCATGATTTGGCATCCTCCCTCCCTTTCTGGAGCAGCAAAGACCAATCAAAGGAGCTGCATATGCATCAGCAGCGCCCATATCCTACAACTTTGGAGGAGGGCCATTTACATCACACCCCCATCCAGTTCTTCTGGGGTGTCCAAACTCCACATAGTGAGTCCTTCTTCCCTGCTGCTGATGCCTCAGATAAATCTCAAATGCCTCCCCAGAACAGGAATGCCCAGTAGTTCCCCATCCACTTCCTCCATCCTTGCCTGAGAACCCACCTCAACTCCTGCCTCAAACCCAGCCCCTACCCATCCCGTATGTCCAGCCCCAGGCCCACCTTCAATCCCTACTCCTCATCCTGCCATCTGGTCCTCTACCCGACATCAGGATCTCTGGAGTATATTTTCACAGACCTCAGAATGAATCTGAGAGTCTCATGTCAACTGAAATGCAACATCTGGAATGGAACATGTTGCGCAAGGTGCAGGAACGTGTGTGGGGTTTACCCACTATTGTCCAAAGATCCCAAGAGGATAATTGTCCTTCACCTCCTAACCATTCTCCCAAACCCTGGGCCTCCCAGGCCCATGCTGCTATCTTTATCCAGCATGCACAGTTTCCTCTCAGTGACGAGATTCAGAAAAAACGAGAGTCATTTTCAATAGCGGCTCATCCAACACCGGTGGGGCCTGCCCTGCAGGATCTATGAGTGTCTCGCACTGATGAGCGGTCCAAGTACTCTTCCACAGCTACCTAAGTCTCAGCAGCATCGCGGACGCTCAGGGAACTTTAAGAAGAGTGAGATCAAACTGATTATCACTAAAAGTGTGTATGTGGAGGACCCAGAAATGCTTCAGCTAGAGTACAGTGACCTGGCAAAGTACAAAGATGACCTGGAGAAGGATAACAATGATTTGTAGAAGGACAAAAATCTGGGAAGGAAAATGATGACCTGAAGAAGGATCAAGAATACAACCCGGAGAATGGCCCAAAAGATTATCTATTGAGTGACCCAGTTAGCTCTTCAGATAATGAAAACGGGGTTGGATTCTGAGAAAGAACTTAGGAACCCATCAGTGAAGAACTCCAAGGTGTCTGCGGAGAGTATGGGTCAGAGACTACTGAAAATGCCCTGAAGATACATTTATGCAGAAAGTCTAAGGAAATCAATGAGGGTCAGTTGCCTGGGTCTGTGCATAATTCATGGCATACTATGAAGCAGACATCACTTCTTTCTGAGAAATCCCAGACTGAAATAAAACAGAGTTTGCCAGCATCAGAGGTTGAGGACTACTCCCTGAATACCTTCTAAGAGTTTCCCTTTGTTGAACCTAGTGCAGAACAGAAGCTGAAAACCTATATTAAAAGATTTCATAAGAGGGGTGACTTAGGGCCTTCCCCCTAGGGTCCTTGAATCTATTATCTCTTTAAATTGAGAGAGTCCACATCCCATTCTAGCCTTTCCTCCTCAACCAATGTGATTTCTGCGGCAAACTGTAAACCTGGGAGTTTCAACTCCCTTGATGGAAGCTTGAAATCTCTCTATGGAGACAAAGCAGGAACAGCAAATTCAGCCCCCATCCCAGATCGTCCTCTCCCTGCCACCTTAACTCTGGGCAAGGAAGAACAGAGAATTCTGAAGAAATCACCCTCAATACCAACCATCAGTTTACAGAGGATGCTCCAAAAACTAAGAATGGCTGCCAGACTTTTAAATCTGTCACACATGACACCATAGGCAACAGACAGCCCCCAAGGCTGCGTTCAAGGCAAGGTGCATTCAGACATGAGCCAAAGGATAGGAGAGCAAATTCCGGTGGTAGAAGAGGAGAGAAACAAAGCATAGAGATGAAAAATCCGGAACCTACTGTTGTGCTCACAGAGTCCAGGGAGATATTCAGGATGAAGGAATTTCATACACATCACAACCTAGCATCTTCACAGCCACCAAGACAGTTAGCTCCCAAATTATACAGGGAAATGAGCATCAAGTCAAAATCACCATCCCACCAAACATACCAATTCTGCAAGATCCTAAATCATTGAATCTCAAAAAACAAGTCTTGTATGAGTTAAGGCTTACGCTGGAGTGCAGGGAGCATGACCAGGCCCAAGCCCCACACACTGGCCTGCCCCCTGCCTCAGATCATTTGACTTAAAAGCTTCACTGGCTCATGCCCACAGTGTCTCATGCAGGGACATGAGAGCTTCCCAGGTGCTGCGTGTCCATCCAGAGGACACAGGAATTACTATGCACGACAGCAGGAGTCCCTAAGAATGTCTTAAGGAACAACAGCAGGAGCCCTGGGTCCCTAAGCATGTTTTAAGGAAGTGCCAGAATAAGAATCGCCCACCTGCTGCCAAGACCATGGGGCCTCCGGGTTCCAAGGCACAAGAGCATGGTGGAGGGGATGCAGGACTGGGAACATCCCAACCGAGAACAGACAGTTTCCCTACTGAAGATGTGGCGTTGAAGAAGAGGTTCCCTACTCAGGGCGCGGTATTGAGGGTAAAGCTGGGAAGAGAGCCTTCCCAGACCCTATCACAGAAGGGTCAGCTGCCTTCTGAAAGCCTTTCACGGAAGGGTCAGCCTCCTTCTGAAAGCCTTTTCAGTAAAAAAAATGAAGTATTTTTTGCAATTGCTTACTGCTGGGATAAAATACAAAAGGCAGGAAAACTCCAAGGAGAAGCCCAGTCCCCTATCATCTGTAGAAAGCAGAGGCCTGCTTAAAGGTAGAGCTGCCTTTATTGGGATGCCTGAAGCTCAGAAAATCATGACAGCTGTTGGGAAGTTCCAAGAGGAGAGAATGAGACGTAGGCATGCAATAGGGAGCACCTGCCCTGAGCAGCCCATTCCCTCCCCAACAAAGTTTGGGAAAACTCAGCAGAAAGCACAAGTGCAGGCCCAGGCACAGCCTGTCCCAGCATATCCTTTCCCACCCGTAAGGAGACAAATACCAGGTCCCGCCAGCAAGAAGCCGTTTTTCCTGGCCAAGGCCATACTGGAAGTAACAGACAGCTCAGAAACAAGAGCAGACAGCCCCAGAAAGTTGTGGCATTTAAGGACAAGATACCGAATCAGAAGTATCGCCTCTCCATGCCCTCAGGGAGCCTGCGCCCCACCCAAAGGCCACCTGGGGGCATCAAGCTGCCCCGTGGGCTCCAGCCACTCTCACGACTCTTGAAGGCACTGTGTGCAGAGATGTGTGTCTACTATTTAGACAGAAAACTTCTCCAGAATTTCCAGTAAGAGGGTTTTGGGGGTCATTTCCTACCCCAAAACAATCCCTTGTGAGGAATAAATATTTCTCTAATAAAGTGATGTCTGTTCTGTGTACTGTCTTGGGAGCATGGGTTTTGGGGAACTCAGTTCAGCTGTTACTGATTGCTTCCTTCTGCTTTTAAAAGGTGACCAATCTCTGGGACCTCTTGGGAAATATGTATCATGTGCCCCAAAAGCCCCCAAAAGCCATTCCCTCTCTGATGAAGTTTGAGGAGATGGGCCCTCTCTCCTGTCCCATGGCTAAGACTTACTGAAAATGTATAGTTGCTCACACCTCTCCCCTCATTGAATGTTTTACACCCTTTACAGCAAGTCTTCTATACCTGAGGAGGATCAAAGACAGGTATAGTTTTCAGAAAATAATGATTAAGCCACTGTTGTTTCTTCATTGTTATTGTATTACAGTAGCTTAATCATTAATTAGAAGTCAGTGATCAGAGGATCCCACAGATGGGTGAACTCTGAATGGGAGTGTTTCTCAGGGGTATTATTTGGGTTGATCTTGGGCTGGTTGGGGTAGCTTCTAGGGTACTAGAAGATGCTTAAGAGTCTGTCCTGTGAGTCACATTAAACTTGACACTGAGGTTTCCCACTGGAAGTGCTTCCCCTCCCTGGGTGTTTCTTCAGGCTGCTGGACTGAGGATGTTTTTTGCAGAACAAAAGCATCACTTAGCTGTTAGTGGTAGGAATGTTGACAAGGCAGCTACCACCTTCCAGGGTAAGACAACTTTGAAGAAATGAGAAGGTGAAAGAGGGACCTTGCTGGCAGAACAAAAGTTTATGTCTAATCATCCCCTTCTCAGGACCCTGTCCCGCTCCCCTCCTCCTTCAGTCTGATCCAGGCACCACCACTTGAGGCAGACTGGAATCTGGCACAGCCTACCGATGCCTTATACCAAAAAGGCATGGTTCTGTTCCTTGAGTATGCAAGCAATACCTGCAGGCTGTCAGGCATGGCATCCCCTTTGGGGGAAGGTGATCTTGGTGCCTGCCTTCCATCCACACTCGATGACAATATATAAGATACGGCCTTTACTATGGCTAGCATGGTGGTATGCCACCTTCAATATTCACGGCCTTAGTGGAGCCATGGTAGCTCTTCCCCAGAAGACGTGCAACTTATGAACCAGAGGTGAGTTCTAGACTGTACGAGGATACAGATGTTTGGGGGCTTATCATGGAACTCCATGGAATCCTTTTTTTTTTTTTTTTGAGGCAGGAAAGCCAAGACAGCACACATTCCCACACTTCCAACAGGGCTCTGGAGGAAAGGCAACTCCACCTCAGACTGGGACTCAAAATGGGGTGAGTGTGCTAGAGAACACCTGAGGTAGTCTTCTGGACAGTCTCAGGACTTCTCAGGGCCAAAACAGAAAACCAGATGTCCATGACCTCTCTCACTACCATACTTGTAGCTTCTTGTCCAAGTTATCATTGACCCTACACTATTTGAATGTTGGGGTCAGAGAAAGAATGCAGATTTGACACTGTGGATGCCCTGAGGGGGACAATAGGTGGAATGGGGCCCTGGGCAGGGAACCTGAAGAGGTGAGAGGAGGGGGTACAGGAGGCTCTAACATCTATGCAGACAGACCAGCCAGTAACCCAGCCTGCCTGTTCCTACGTAATCTCAATTTAGATTCCATTATGGCCAATCCAGTGCCACCCTGTAGAGCTTATTACCAGGAATACTTCTGGCATCAGAATACTATAGTCTGACATTCTGTCCCTCTGCCTCATGCCCCTGTCCTTCCAGCTTATATGTCCCTGTTAGATTTTCTACTCCACCTCATCCACTTTCCACTTCTTGCCTATCCAGAAAGGCCTTGTTCTTCCTTTCCTTGCTCTCCAAGGTAGAACTGATAGCTTGTCGGGTAACCAACATTTAAAACGCACCAGTCCAGCATAGGAAACAGAGTCCATGGTACTGTAACAGTGTTATCTGGTGACATGTGGTAGCCACAGTTGTGATGAGCACAGCACAGCATAGAGTTGCATACCTGACACTAATGTGTCAGGCATCAGCCATTCTTCAGGTAAAAAAAAACAGGCTCCAGTACAAGTGGACAACATTATCTAATCCCCTTCAGTCCTTCCTGTCTGGCAAAATCTTGTCTCTCTGCCTTTTTTAGAAATGCTTTTCTGTATGTAACATTATTGTTGGATTAAATCTCCCACGTCAAAACTGAGTCTACTCACAACTGAGTCTACTGATGCCACATGAAATTCAGCTCCAGCACTATCTGGAAATCATTCATTCACTCCACATATACTTATCCAAGACTTACTAACTTGAACAAAATAAATAGAGTTAGATCACTGTTTCCTTAGTTCTCCTCTGTTCTCAGATCTAATTTATTTTATTTTATTTTTAATTTCATTTGAGAGAGAGCAGGAGCACAATCAGGTACTGGCAGAGGTAGAGGGAGAAGCAGGCTTTCTGCCAAGCAAGGATCAGGATTCAATCCCAGGACACCAGGGTCATCACCAGAACTGAAGGCAGATTCTTAACTGACTGAGACACCCAGGTGTAGCCCTCAGATCTATTTCAAATTTCCTTTACTTTCCTCAAGCTTCGGCCATCTTCGCTTGACCAGCAGATGTGCTGGACCACAGCTCACAGAGGAGCAAGAAAGCAGTGATAGAGCTTCTCACAAAACAAAACAAAACAAAATCCTTCTCCAAAAATCTCCCCATTCTTCATTTTCCTCTTCCTTCCTATTATATGGAAAGAGGTTTCCTTCCCAATCTTAAAGGAAATATACTTTCGGAATGTCTTTATTGAGAGAAAGCTAACTTCTAGTCTTGATGGACTGATTCGCACTTGCCAGATCTCCTCCTGACCCCTCCTCCCTGTCCTTATGAGGCACCCAACATCTTTTTTTTTTTAATGGTTTTTACCACAGAAATGTTTAACCTTGTCCAAGGGCACACAGAACAATATAACTTCCCACAAATCCACCACCCAACTTGCACTACTATCATTGGGCGGGTGTGATACACTGTGATTAAAATGCAAAAGCCCCTTTAAAACACCTTGCCATCCATCTCTGAGACATATGCTATGTGTCCACGTCAAAACTCTCACATTTCTTTGATGTTTCTCACCTGTGGAACACACTTATTCACAATAGGTATACAGAGCATTTGTGACAAAAAGGCACTGGGCTTTAGAGGCTTTGGCAATCAGTTCTGCTCTGCCTTATAGTCAACCCTGAGGAGCCATTTGAGTGAATTCCTCAACCCCACACAACAAGTAATCTTACGGAGCAAATTCAGGGCTGAATTTCACTGTCCCTTAATCACTCAGTAACGGTAATATGCAGAAAGTAGTATAGAAGAACACTGCATTTGTTGTTAAAGACTTGACACTATGTGTTTTCAAATATTTAAAGAAAAATTTGTCCTGTTACATCTCAAATAAACTATGGTGTTTCACCTTAAATGAAGTAGATCAAACACTCCCTGATCTCCTAAATGGCATTAAAAGTAAAAGATCAGGGACGCCTGGGTGGCTCAGTTGGTTAAGCAGCTGCCTTCGGCTCAGGTCATGATCCCAGCGTTCTGGGATCGAGTCCCACATCGGGCTCTTTGCTCAGCAGGGAGCCTGCTTCTCCCTCTGCCTCTGCCTGCCTCTCTGTCTGCCTGTGCTCACTCGTTCTCCCTCTCTCTCTGACAAATAAATAAATAAAATCTTTAAAAAAAAAAAAAAAGTAAAAGATCAGATGAAAACTGCTCAATATCATTAACCAATCAGAAAAATGCAAATCGAAATGAATATTTGCCAAAATTTCACACCCACAAGGATGGCTAAAATAAAAAGAACACAAATGTTGGTGGGAATGTGGAGAAATTAGAATCCCCCACACAATGTTGGTGAGAATAAAAAATAGTACAGGTATTCTAGAAAACAGTATGGCAGTTACTCAAAATGTTAGACATAGGGTTAACATAGGACCCAGCTGTTCTACTTCTTGGTATATACTCATGAGGAATGAAAACATAGGTCTACACAGAAGCTTGTAAACAAATGTTCATAGCTACCTTATTAAAAGGTCAAAAGATGGAAACAATTCAAACATCTGTCAACTGAGAACTGGGTAAGTAAAATATAACATATCCCTATGATATAATGTTTTTTTCAAATAAAAAAGACCAATCCATGGCACAACAGGGATGAAGCTTGAAAACACATTAAATGAAAGAAGCCAGTCACTAATGGATACATATGACTTCATTCAAATGAAATGTCCAGAATAGGAAAATCTAGAAGCAGAGAGTGGTACATCTTAGAGCTGGAGGGAGGAGGGGAGAGGAGAATAATAGCAAAAGGTTGCAGATTTGTTTCTCTTAAGTCATGACAATGTTTTAAAGTTAACTGTGGTGATGCATATACTGAAAATCAAGGAATTATACATGTTAAATGATTGAATTTTATGGTATGTGAGCTGTACTTCAATAAAGCTGTTAAAACAAAGGACTTAAAAATAAATGCTTAAAGAGGACAAGAAGGGGAGCATAAAGGCCAAAGGTTGTCAACACATTTTTGGAAGACGAAAATCTGATGGAGGACTGGTAAATGACTAGCAGAGCAAACAAAGTACTTGCAAATCAATTCACACTGCAACACCCAGGAGAGGAGCAACCTGGTGGCACTAGAGAAAAAGGAAATTAGGTGTTCCATGTTAGTAAGCAATGGTGATGTTGAATTTTTGTTCTTTGCTGTTTTATATTGCATAAAATTTCTAAAATCTTTTTTTTTTTTTGAGTGGGGGTGCTCTTTGCCAATGTTGTAAAACCTTGTTGAAATGTTAGCATGTTTCAAATGTGCAGAGAAGATCCCACATTTCTTGCATTGGACAGAACTTGAGACAACTGTTTTAAAGTTGGCATTGCACACGTTGGGGTTGGGGTATGGTGGAGACAGTAGCTTCTGGAATCAAAGCCAGAAATCTCAAAGGTTGGATTAAATTCATTTTTAAAATGCATTGGAAAATAAAGTTGTGGAAAAGTTGCATAGATGGAAAAGCCATAGATGGTAAAGCCATATACCCTTTATCCAGACTAACCTATTAAGACTTTGACCTGTTTACAATCTCTCTCTCCTTTTCTCCTTCCCCTTCTCTACATATAGGAAGACACATATATGCATATGAAAATTATGCATACATTCTTAATTATTTGAGAATACATGTCATACATCACACACTTTCTCCCTGAATATTTCATAGTGTATTTCTTATGAAAAAGAATATTCTCTGATAGCACAGTTATCTCCTTTGGTAAATTTCACATTGATGTAAAACTTCTATTCTCCCACTCAAATTCCATTTTTATCAATTTATCAAGTAATGTCCTCTGAATGTGTGTGTGTGTGTGTGTGTGTGTATGTGTGTTTGTGTAAACCTCCTTACAGGATTTAGTCTAGAATCACATACTCCATCTAGTTGCTGTGTATCTTTAGTTTCCTTTAATCGGGATCAGTTTCTCAGCCTCTTTTAGAACAAGGCCAGGTTTGAAAAATCAATTCAATGTGCCATATTTATAACCCCTACTCATGTGGAAATTTTTTGGGGTGGAGCTTATCTGCTCAGATTGAAAGATTGTTTTTATAGTTGTGAGTCCTAGGGGCCTACTTAAAAACAATTCCAGAAATTCAAAGATATGTGGAGGGATTTTTCTTAACAGACATACGTCCTGCAATCAAGGGAGGGTATGTGAAGTGGGGCGGGCTAGAAGTGTACTTTCCTTTGGGAGGGACAATGGTGAAGCTGTGAACGCAGGTTAAGAGAGGAAAAGAAGGCTGTCATTACTGGCAAACTCTCCTCATATGGGAGGGAAAGGATTGGGTGTCTAGGACCAAGACTGATTCATCAGCGAGGGAATGTAGGCAAGTCAAGTACGGAAATGATACAGGGCTTAATTTCAACAATTTATAATCTAAATAATGAAGCCATAAAGGTTCTGACTATTAAATGACTAGGTAACATGGGAAGAAGAAATAAATACATATAACCACCAACAAAAAAGACATTATCATTTCACATTGGTAGAGATCACAATAAGGTATTTTGGTGAAAAGGTAAAAGCTATGTGGGAAAAACAATTTTCATGGAAGAAATAAACACAGGTGTCATTCAAAAATCCAAAAGGTATTGCTAGGTATAGTTACAGTTGTGCTCATTAGACATTATGCTAGAGGAGCCCACTTCCTAAATCAAGCTGAGTTTGGTCTGCTGTGATGCAGCATACTTGCTCTATAAAATAAAGGAAACTTTAAAAATGTGGGGGGGAGAGGGACCTGACAGAGAGGGAAGAGGGAGCAGCAGGGAGAGACACTATACATGTGGAAGAGAACCTGTAGGGTGTGAATAGCCTAAGAGGGATTTGGGGAAATAAAAGAATCACTAAAAGTTTTTAAGTTGTTTTCCTCAGTTCCATGGATATGTTGTGCCCTTGTCTCCCTCTTTGTCATGCTTTCTGTTCCTTGGTACAGGCTATTCTGCTTTCTCATGCTTTTTAGTGAACTTCTGAATACTTTTTGGTATTCAATACTTGTGGATACTTTTGAGGGGCTATGGGGGTGGGACTTCTGCTGAGTCTATTTCTGGCTTCATACAGGGAAAAATGCATGAGGGAGAGCTCAGCTAAAGGCAGAGTAAATCCTGAGGGTGTAAATTCTGGGGTAGAGCAAACCTTCAGAGACAAATTGAGGTCCAAAGTGAGATCACCAAGCAGTGAGAAGGGTCTCAGGTAATATCAGGATAACAGGGAACCAAGAACATTTCACTAAGGTAAGTATATGATATGTGACTAGGTATCGCAGGAAGGTAGGTTGGAGGCATCTAACAGGCCAGGAAGGATGGACACATCTGCTGGGCTGGATAGTGGGAGAAGGGTTCATGTGAGTTTAGTTTCTCTCTCCTGTGCTGTCCCCTCCCCAGCACTCAGGAACATCTGGTGTCTGTACTAAAGCCCTGTGATGTAGGCCTGGAATTCTAGTCTAACACATGGATTCTCCATGTCCAGCTGCCTGAGGCAGGAGTGCACTTGCAATGATGTGAATCATCTATGTCTGAGAAGCCTTACTGCACCATGGCTAAACTCCAATTACACTTGCGAAGTCTTCCCATTCTCACAGGGTAGGTCTGTTGCGGATGAACTCCCTGTTTTTATTTCTCTAAGTTTTTATTTCTCTTTTACTTTTGCAGGATAATATCACTAGATATAAAATTTTGGATTGGTGGTTTTTTCTTCCAACACTAAACATTTAACTCCAATCTCTTGCTTTCACGGCTTATAATAATAGGTCATAATTCTTATGTTTTTTTCCTCTAGAGGTAGGTTTTTTATTTACCTCTGGATTATTTCAAAATTTTATCTTTTGTTTTAATACAGTTTGAATATGATACATCCAGGTAAAGACTTTTCAAATATTTCCCTGCTTGGTGTACTCTGAACTTCTACAATGTATCGCTAACCTGTTATTAAACTTGGAAACTCCTTGGCCATGATCACTTCAAACATTTTTTCTGTTCTTTCTTCTTCTGGTATTCTAATTACATATCTATTATACAGTTTGAAACACGGTTCTTGGATATTCTAGATTTTAGCATTAAGAAAATTCTTTTCCTCTTTGTATTTCAGTTTGGAAAGTTTCTACTGACATTTATGCAGACTCACATATTCTTTCCTTGACTTTATGCAACCTCCAGAGGAGTTAATCAAAGGCATTCTTCATTCATCATACTGCTTTTGTTTTCTAACATTTCCTTTTGATTCTTTCATAGAATTTCCCTCTCCCAGCTTATATGCATCATCTGCTTTCGTATACTGTCTACCTTTTCAAGTAGAGCCCTTAACAGAATAATCATGGTTATTTTAGCTTCTACGTATGAGAAGTCTGAAATATGTCATATCTGAATGTACATCTGATGCTTGGTTTGTCTTCTCAGTTTGCTTTTCCCTTCCTTTTAGCATGGCTTGTAATTTTTCTTTGAAAGCCAAACATGATGTATTGGGTAATGGGAACTGAAATAAAGAGACCTTTAATATGAAGTCTTATGCTAATCTGGTTAGGTGTTGGCATGTCTTTAATATTTAGTGTAACTATACATATCAGAGGCTACAGTTTCCTCTAATGTCCTTGTTTTTGTCTCCCCTAGGGTCATTAGGTTTCCCTAAATCTCCCTAAATAAAACCTATACCTTGCAGCTCTTTTTAGCTATGATCCTGTTCCTACACCAGAGCTGTCAATACTGTACAGTAAGGTGTCAGGGGAGGGGAGATGATTAATCATTTGTCTTTTAATGGCCTTATGTTCCTGGATTGTGATGTTCAGTAGTATTTCAGAAATTTTTGTTTTGTTTTCTTCCACTCTATACATGAGAGAGGAAAGCTGGAGAGGGCTGCTGTAGTTGGGTAATTTACCTTCTCCCATAGGGCATAAAGCCCTGGTAGGCTTTTCCCCACTGAGCAGACTTCTGTTATGGAAAACACTCTGGGAATATTTCAAAATGTTTTCAAAATGGGTTGCCTTTTCCTTTCTCTCCAACACTACACTCCCCTGCCAGAAACAAGAGCATTTTTTTTTTTTTGGTAGCTCTTTACTATGAGGACCAGGCTGGGTTCCTGGTTATATAACCCATAAATAAAAGGGAGGGCCCCATTAGATTGTGATCCCAGGAGTTTCTCACTCTCATCCTAGCCCATATTCATCCTCCAGCAATTTTTCAAAGTGTCTGTTTAAGTGTTCCTACCAGGAAAGCTGTGTTGAGCCTCCAGTGCCTTCTGTTTCAAGTAAGCGAATCTTAGGTATGATTTTCTGCACTGACACTCTCGTAGTGGTTTGCCACTATGGTTCCAAGAAATGTCATTGATTTTTAGTCCATTCAGCATTTTCCTTCTTTCACAGACTGAAGTGATGACTCCCAGGCTTTTAGATCTGGAGCCAGAAGTTGCCCTTCAGAGAATGACTCTTTATTTTCCTGTCCCTCCTCCCATACTTCTCAATGAGTTTGGAAGGGTCAGAGAAACACCGAAAATGGGAAGTCAAAGGAAAGAACAGACATTAACTCCTCTAGGAAAAGAGATATGAATGGTGAAGGATTAAGGAAGCACTAAGGATTCTACTTGAAACTCAGTCTATTTGGCTATGGTGGTGGGTCTTGGGTAAATTTCGAAACAGGGATTCTGCAGTTCTGGATTGGGTTATTTGGAGAGTATGAGGACTGTGTAAGAAAACAAGTTTTCCCAAGTCTTGATCATGAGTCACATTGCCATGTCAAGCATCACTCAGTCAAGCCTGTCTTCACGTTGGGCTGATCAGGAGAACAGTGCTGAGCCTCTGAGAAGAGACTCATATATCTCATATATCTGAGCTATATCCTAGGATACAGGGTCTATCCAAGGGAGCACAGATGTGACTCTCAGGCTTTAGTTTATGTCTTCACTGAACAAAGAACTTCTGACTGAAAATATCAAGTGTGGACCTCCCAGACAAAATCCTCCTTTGTTTTTCAAAGTAAATACTGAAAATATTTAATCACATTAAAAGTTGAGAAAAGCAAAGAAAACAAAGTTCTATAAATTAAATTCCTGGCATTCTTGGATAAAGAATGTCTCCATTTCTGAGAGAAGAGTGAGAGATGAGTCCCCACCACTCATACTTTTCCTTTTGCTCTAGCATCAGTGCAGAGCCAAGAGGAGGAAAGGTGGGACGCTGAAAGGTAAGGTTCTGTCTATTCCACCTGAGCTCTCCAAGGCTGACCCTTCCTGTCCTTTCCATGAGGGCTCAGGTCCATAACCTCTGAGGATTCCAGCTGCCAGATACAGTCCCTCTAAGAATACAGAGGCCTCAGAGGAGAGGCTCATGGAAACACAGTCAGAGTAAAAAACCCTTCTCAGATTCCCTGCTCTGACCATGACTGAGCATGAAGCACTGATGGATCTGGACAATGGGTGCTGTACAATAGGAGGCCATGTGAGACATTAAGATTCAGAACTTCTGAAGTTCTAAGACTTTCTGAAAGATCTGTGACTTCATGGATACTCCACTCCCTCCCTGAGGTAACCACTGACCCATGTTCCACATAAGGTGGTTTTCAGTATCGCATGGGATAGATAATACATACAAAAGCCCATTGTGAATGATCAAATAATGTAAGTCTTATTATTATCATTGATCATGTGACCTTGTATCCTAATTCTTGGAGCTCTCCAAGTCCAATCTACCAAGGATATTTTTAAAGGACACTCTCTATTCAGCCTCTTATAAGATCTCTTGCTTCTATCTTCATCATTCTGCTGGTTTTCCAGGGTAGAGAACTTGTCAGAAGGAGGGGAGGCAAGAAAGGTGCTTTCTCTTCTATAAAGGTGAGTAAACATTACCTTCTTTCCTGTACCCCTCTTTTAAGCAGAGTCTATGTATTTCTAGGGCCTCAGGGAAGCCTGGAATTGAGGTGAGATGGAAAATTCTCAGAGTTAGAATTTGAAAGTCTTGGGGATGTTGGTGGGTGGGGGGCAAACTTTGCCAGACCAGCCAGGGTCACATATGTTTGTTCAGTTTTGTAGCTACTGTCTCCCACAGCCCCCTAGGCTGGTGTCATGATACCATCCACTTTCATCAACTGTTATGTCCAGACCCCTACTGTGGGGTGTGTAACAGCACAACTGCTGAGGTGAATTGGCTGCTGTTCCCAGAGGCTCTGGAAGATGCTACTCCTTCTCTGATCCCTTTGGTTTTACAGCTCCTGTGACTCACTCATCATTCACTTCATCTCCTGACTTCTCTACAGTTGCTCTAGGAGACCTAATACCAGCATCTTTGTCTGAGCCTTTCCCCCAAACCCCATCCATCTTCTTACCTAACCCAATGACCCCTTTAGCTGACTTATTCTTACTCTCTCCCCTGGGCACTCCCTGTCACCAGAGCCAAAAGCCTAGGATTCTTTATTCCCAGGGAACCATTCCATACCTCTACCCCTTCCTTTGACTTCTTTCCTACCATATGATGCTCAGACAACCAGAGGCCACTTTACCTCTGAATACCGTCTCTGCTCTTGACCCCACCACTTCACAGGGTATCGACCTCTTACCAAATCTGTCTCAGACGAGGAATCCCATTTATTCATTTCCTTGTTATCATGCACCACCAACGCCATCTGTTTCACCACTGTCAGACTGCTCTTTAACTGTGATTCAATCTAAATCAATTTCTATCTCATTGAAACCTGGTCCTGAGAAGTCATCTCCAGATAGCCCTGGTGGGTTGTCTACTTACGTCCCCTCAATCAGAGGTAGTGACTGTTCAAACCCATCAGGTTCAGAATTCTCCTATTGACAGGCCCATGCCAAGAACACGTTCCTTTCCTCCCCACATTATCACACTCCAATTTTCAGCAAGAGCAGGTTTACCTCCATCAATCAGAAACCAATCTCTGGAGAGACTCTGCTACTGAGCATAAGGAGGCCAGGGGAGTTTCTTTCCCGGGCCTTAACTCTCAGGCCCTCTTGGAGAGAAAAATGAAGAAGGGAATGGATTTCCAGATTTTAGAGAAGAAAGTAAAAGAGGAGGGGCCATTTTCCAAACAAATGTGGTCAGAGTACCAGTGGACATCTTTAGGGAATTTGTTGCATCTGATTGATATACAGGTCACCACAGCCCCCAAAACTGGGTGGAATATTGAAGGCAAACCAGAGAAGCTCTCTATTTATCAACAGGTCCTCCATGTCAAGGCTTTAGCAGAAAACTTGCATCAGAAATATAGCCAGCTCTTCCGGGGTCTTCCTTCTTTGCACAATGAGTCCTTAGTAGCCACTCTCTTGTTTTCTAGTAGTACTTCCCCACTAGAGTCTCACTTTTCTTATTCAAAGGAATTTATAATACCTCTGCCATCAAAATGCAAGCATCTCTACCACTTCCTCATCCAAAACCATTTCCTCTCCCCATTGTACACCCCCAATCCTTGCCTCAAACCGTATTCCCATCCCAGTCCCTATCTTTCGCTCAGGTGAACACCCACGCCCATTTTCAATCCTGACTCCTGATCATACCACCTTCTTCATCTCAGATTAGGGACTGTGGAGTAACTTTCCATAGATCCAGGAATGAATCAGACTCTCCTATCTTGACTGAAAATCAACACCTGGGATAGCAAGTATTGCAGAAGCAAGAGGAAAGTTTGTGCACTTTAGTCCCTGCGTTCCAGAAACCTAAAAACACCATTTGTCCTTGAGCTTCCAACCTTCCGTTGGTTTGCCAGCCATCCCATGCCTATATACCAGTCTCCATGCTTCCTGGCCACTTTCCTATCATCTGTGAACCCCAGGAGACACTGGAATTACATAGCCCAAGGACGGTAATCCCATGCTGGTGCCTCCATGACTATGGAAATCTAGACTCCTTAGCAGTGATGGAGCTTCAGTGTAAATCATCAGAAGTCTCTCAGGAAAAAGGCAGACACGTTCACTCACAATTCTCTGAGTTTCAGAGGTACCCACAAGGCAAGCTAGGGCTGGACATGAATGCATGCATGAGAATGTGAGTTCCAGTAAAAGAGTAGAAATGGAATAGGAAAAAGTGATGGTGGAGAAGAATTTAGAACATTTCACCATGTCCAACCTGTCCAGGGATATATTTGATACCAAGGAACTCTGTACCCTTCAACCCCAATCTTGGGACACCTTGACAACAAGTGAGTTAGGAAGCTCCAAAATAATAAATGTCAACACGAGTAAGGTAGAAACTGGCCTGACCATGGAACACCCCTCACCAAAAATACTGGTTTCCCAAGATTCTTAACTATCACACCTGAAAAGACAGATCCTGAGTGAGTTAAAGTTTAAACTGGAGAGTGAGGAGCATAACCAGGCTCAAGGATGTCCCACTGACATGCCTCCTACTTCAGACAGCTTGACTTCCAAGCCTTCCCTGACTTAGTCCCAGAGTGTGTGCAGCGGGGACATGGAAGCATCCCAGGTGCTGCACATCCAACTGAAGGACAGCACTATTAACACAGAACAGCAGAAGGAGTCCTTGGACTTGAAGCTGACCTTCTGTAAGGGCCAGCCTACGAATTTCTCACAAAGTAAAAGTGCAAAGAAAGTGAGACCTCAGGATCCCAAAGCAAGAAAATGCAGAAGTGAGGACTCAGGAGTAGGGACATCTGCAGGCAGAGGAGAGCTACCATGCTGAGGACAGAAAATTAGAGCATGCTTCCTCAACTCTGTCACAGAACAAATAGTTTCCTCTTGAAAGTTACTTCAGAAAAAAAAATGAGGCAATTTTCTCAGTGGATAAATTCCAAGAAAAAAACCACATGGCATCAAGAATGTCCCCTTCAAGGGGCGCCTGGGTGGCTCAGTGGGTTAAGCTGCTGCCTTCTGCTCAGATCATGATCTCAGGGTCCTGGGATCGAGTCCCGCATTGGGCTCTCTGCTCAGCGGGGAGCCTGCTTCCTCCTCTCTCTCTCTCTGCCTGCCTCTCTGCCTACTTGTGATCTCTGTCAAATAAATAAAAAATAATAATAATAAAGATAAATAAAAAGTTGAATCCAGGGGCACCTGGGTGGCTCAATGGGTTAAAAAGCCTCTGCCTTCGACTCAGGTCATGATCTCAGGGTCCTGGAATGGGCCCACATCAGGCTCTCTGCTCAGCAGGGAGCCTGCTTCCTCCTCTCTCTCTGCCTGCCTCTCTGCCTGCTTGTGATCTCTCTCTGTCAAAAAAAAAAAAAAAAAAAAAAACTGGTTTATTTAAGAATGTCCCCCTCAAAAAGCCAAGTTCATGTCCACCTTACTGCAGCACCAAGACCCAGCTGAAAGTGTAGCTGCTTTGGGGAGTGATCAGCCTCCTGAAGCTCACAAGCTCACTTCCTTTGGGAATGTCCTAGAAGAGAAGCTGACATATATGTACAGATCTGAGGCCTCAGAGTTAAGCCAGCAGCAGGAGGAACTACAGGTCTGACAAGAGACCTCACTCCAACTACTGGGCTCTCTCTGACCCACAACAAAAGAAACCAGCAAGTTTCACATCCAGCAGCCAAAAAGCTGCCTGTGCTAACCAGAACCGTCTTACAAGTGTCAGACACAACAGAGACAGGGTCAGACAACCCCAGAAAGCTGAAGCCTTCAAGGATCAACTATTAAGCCAGGGTCAACCCCCTTCTTCTCTGCCCTCTGGGGAGACTGTGCCTCATCCAAGCCTCACCTGAGTGCATCAAGTATGCCAGGTCCTTTGGACCACCAGGGGTGACCCTGATGAAAGTATTGTGTTTAGCGATTTGACTCTTCTACTCAGGCAGAAAATGCTTCTCCAGAACTTCCAGGAAGAAAAATTTCTCTAAGGAAATCATTTAGTCCTTACTGAGAAAGCTTCACAATTTTCATGACAATATATCCTCTGATGAGAACAACCTTTATCACAACCACGAATATTAATCCTCCTCAATAAATGTTTCTTCTAATAAAGAGTTTCTTCTAATAAAGAGTTTCTTCTGTGTGCTGCACTGGGACTGGGGCTGGAGCTTGTGCTCAGGGAAAGGAAGCAGTGCATTCAACTCTTAGTAGTTAACACTTTTGGGTTCTACAAGGGCACCAGTCCCTTGTAGAAAGCCTGACAGTGGCCTTCTCAGTTTTATCCCGGGGTCCTTTATTTGGTTCTGCTCTGATGTCCTGTATTTAAAACGTTTACATTTTGGGGGGCGCCTGGGTGGCTCAATGGGTTAAGCCTGTGTCTTCGGCTCAGGTTATGATCTCAGGGTCCTGGGATCGAGCCCCACATCGGCCCCTCTGCTCAGCAGGGAGCCTGCTTCCCCCTCTCTCTCTGTCTGCCTCTCTGCCTACTTGTGATCTCTGTCAAATAAATAAATAAAAATCTCTAAATGAAATATTTAGGTTTTGTTTTTTTTTTTTCATAAAAAGTGTAATGTACTTACTCTGAAAACCTTCAGGCCTTTACAAATAGTGAAAAAACCACTCAAAGTCTAGAACTTGATTTAAACTCTCTTTCACCTGCTCCCAAACTATTTATCGGGTAGGATACTAGTCAGCTAGGCCTTACCTCCTGGAGGTTACTCAGGCCCAAGGATATCATTTCAACATATGAATATATGGGATAGTCTTTGATCATGAAAACAGTGCCCTCAGGGATGTTGCCAGGGATATTGTCCTCCTATATGGTGCCTGCCTTCCCAGACATGCAACATTTTACCCCAAGGTTTTAGTAATTGAGGGGTACTTTAATTATCTATTGTTGTTTAATGGATATTCCAAAATTTAGTGGGTGAAAAAATACATACTAATTATCTCATGCCTTTTGTGGGCCAGAAATTTGGGTTACGCCTACCTGGATTCTCTGCTTCAACGTTGCATTTAAGGTGTCAGCTGAGGCTACTACATTCTCATCTGGAGGCTTGACTGGGGAAGGACCAACTCCTGTACTCAGTCACATAGTTGCTGGCAGGATGCAGTTCCTCAAATTCTGTTGGAATGAGATCCTCAGTACCTTGCTGGCTCTTGGATGGGGCTCCTTATCAAGTGGGCTTCTCCAGCATGGCAGCTTACTTCATCAAAGCAAGGAGAGAGTTTGCAAACAAGATAGAAGTTACAATCTTTTGGAAACCAGTAATGGAAATGACATCCTATTACCTTTCCTTTATTCTATCATTCAGAGGCAAATCACTAAGTCCAGCCTATGCTTAAGGGGAGGTGTAATTACACAAGGGTGTGAATACCACAAGTGAGGATGATTGGAATCTTCTCAGAAGTCTTCCTAATGCAAGGGTTTCTTCTTGGACACCCTATTCAGTTTGCTGAAGCTAAAGTGGCCAAAGTTTCCATGAGGATCTTTGTCCTCATTCATGTCCAAGTCATCAAGGTCAAAATTGCCTAATGGCTAAATGAAGTGGCACCTGGTAAGTAACCATCAAAGAGACTGGAGCATCCAAAGGAAGGAAGGAAAGGTGACCTAGAGAGGTCAAGGTAGTTTGGGTTTATCCTGAATGGTTAGGTAAAATAAACCCTGAGAACCACCTGACTTACCAGTATTCAAACTTGGGGGGCGGGGAGGGAAGCTGGTGTAATATGGCTCATCCGGCTCTACCATAGTCTCTCTCTTTTGCCCTAGCTCCCAGACCACAGGTGTGTAGAAGTAACCTTCAGCTTCTGTAGACCTAGCTAATATTATAGAGGAAGGGAACCCTACAGGTTGCAAGGTTTAATTTCTGTTCTTGTTAATATATTTAATATAGCACATTCATCATTTCAAATTTAATTCTCATAACTTGAACATCGGAGAGAATGGGTCACTCAACTATTGGAAAAGGCAGTACTACAGATCTTAGAGCACATACTCCCATTTTGGGATATTTTCCACATATCTATGTCTTGAAGGCTCTGATGCTTGGGAACTCTGTCACACTCAGGCACCCCTGTTCTTTCTGTGATCCTGGGGATCCTCAGATCACACTGCCCCACCTGGGATTCGGCCTGCTTCAGCAGCAAGGCATCTTTCAGACAGGGACATCACTCACTAGAGCTGACTTCTAAAAGTTCTGATTTTGTGCTCTGCTACTCTATCACTTGCCTGTAGCCAGCTGATGGAGGCTGCCTCCCCTCCATGGGATTCCCTCCTTTGCACCTCCTGACTGGCAGAACATGGTCATTTTTCTATTTGTAGAGTTGCAGGTATTCTTTTCTTTGATCTCCCCTTGATTTCGTAGGAGGTGCAGAATGATTTGATAGCTATCTAGCTGAATTCCTGCAAGCAAACAAAACTAAGTTCTCTTACTCCTTTGCCATCTTGGACTGCAATGTAAATGCCTATTTCTTAATCCCCTCTCACAGAAGGGCAATCTGAAGGACAGAGAAGGTAATATATATTTAGTGGGCTAGCGTGAGAGTGGGAGCCAGGGATGGAGAGCCCCCTTATACTGTGAGGAAGTATTTGGATGTAAATGACAATAAATATAACTTAATGTACTTGAAAAGGAGAATCTGTTGACGTACGTACCTGAAAAAGTCTGGGAATAAGGTTGGACTAAGGTATGAGGGTTCATGCTGGGGCTCAATCGATGCCTTCAAGATTCACTTTCTATCCATTTCTTGGCATTCTGGACTGACTTTCTGTCAAACAATTTTTTTTAATTTTTTTTCCTTTTTTCTTTCTTTTTTTTGTTTTCTTTCTTTCTTTCTTTTTATTAACATAGAACGTATTATTAGCCTCAGGGGTACAGGTCTGTGAATCATCAGGCTTACACACTTTTCAGCACTCACCATAGCACATACCCTCCCCAAAGTCCATAACCAACCACCCTCTCCCCACCCGCCTCCCCCCAGCAATTCTCATTTTGTTTTGTGAGATTAAGAGTCTCTTATGTTTTATCTCCTTACCCATCCTATCTTGTTTCATTTTATCCTTTCCTACCCCCCAAGCCCCACACATTGCCTCTCAAATTCCTCATATCAGGTAGATCATATGGTAATTGTCCTTCTCTGATTGACTTATTTCCTTCAGCATAATACCCTCTAGTTCCATCCACATCATTGCAAATGGCAAGATTTCATTTCTTTTGATGGCTGCATAGAATTGCATTGTATGTATGTATACACACATACACACACACACACACATACATACGTACATACACATACTTCTTTATCCATTCATCTGTTGATGGACATCTAGGTTCTTTCCATAGTTTGGCTATTGTGGACATTGCTGTTGTAAAAATTCAGGTGCACATGCCCCTTTGGATCACTACAATTGTATCTTTAGGATAAATTCCTAGTAGTATGATTGCTAGGTCATAGGGTAGCTCTATTTTCAACTTTTTGAGGAACTTCCATGCTGTTTTCCAGAGTGGTTGCACCAGCTTGCATTCCCACCAACAGTGTAGGAGGGTTTCCCTTCTCTGCATCCTTACCAGCATCTGCCATATCCTGAATTGTTAATCTGCCATTCTGACTGGTGTGAGGTGGTATCTCTTTGTGGTTTTGATTTGTATATCCCAGATGCTGAGTGATGTGGAGCACTTTTTCATATGTCTGTTGGCCATTTGGATGTCTCCTTGCCGAAATGTCTGTTCATGTCTTCTGCCCAGTTCTTGATTGGATTCTTTGTTCTTCGGGTGTTGAGTGATTTTGGATATTAGATCTTTATCTGATATGTCATTTGTAAATATGAGAAGAGGATTTCTGAGTACATTCAAAAGTTCTAAAGAAGTCCTCTTTTTAATCTCCAGACTTTTTTTACTTTTTTAATCCCTTAGATTAAAAGTGGAGGGGGTAATCAGCTGAAGTTACTTTAAAAAAAAAAAAACTTTACTGAACTATAACTGACATAGAATAAATTACACACATTTAAAGTGTACAATTCGGGGGCGCCTGGGTGGCTCAGTGGGTTGAAACCTCTACTTTCGGCTCGGGTCATGATCCCAGGGTCCTGGGATCGAGCCCCGCATCGGGCTCTCTACTCAGCAGGGAGCCTGTTTTCCTTCCTCTCTCTCTGCCTGCCTCTCTGCCTACTTGTGATCTCTGTCTGTCAAATAAATTTAAAAAAAAAATTTTTAAATAAAGTGTACAATTCAAGTTCTGACATATAAAAATATATGTATATACACACTCCCATGAGGTCATCACTATAGTCAACATAATGAACATGTCTATCACACTGAAGTTTGCTCATACCCATTTGCAATCCTTCCCTTTCCCTCCTGGTCCTTCTATAAACCAATGATATGCTGTAACTATAGATTAGTTGATTTTCTAGATTTGTATATACATGGAATCATTCAGTATATACTGTTTTTTAATTGAAAGATATATATGCCATAACATTTATCATTTTGATCCTTTTGAGTGTATACTTCATTAGTATTAAGCACATTCACAAGTGTGTACTATTTTTATATGACTTGTTTCATTAGAGTACTTTGAGATTCATTCATTTCAATGTTCAATAGTTTACTCCTTTTTATCATTTAACAGAACTGCATTGTATGACTTATTTATTCACTTATTAATGGGGATTTTGGTTGTTTCCAGTTTGAGGTTGTTATAAATAAAGCTGCTGTGAATATTCAAGTATAAGTCTTTGTAAAGATAACTTTTCATTCTACTGTGCAAGTACAAAGGAGTAAAATGGCTGGGGCACATTTTACTTTATAAGATACTGCCTGTTTTTCAAAGTCCGTATAATGTCTTATATCCCCACCAGTGATGTGTGAGAGTTCTAATTCCTATACATCCTCACCACTGTCTGGTATGGTTAGATTTGCTTTTTCTAGTCTCTCAAATAGTTGTATAGTGGCATTTTATTGTGGCTAAATAATAATCCTTTCAGGTCCTGTTTTTAAGATTTGTTAGATGAGGGGTGCCTGGACAGCTCAGTGGGTTAAGCCTCAGCCATTGGCTCAGGTCCTGATGCCGGGATCATAGGATTGAGCCCCACATCAGGAATCCCTGCTCAGAGAGGGGCCTCTGCCTGCACCTTGTCCTGCTTGTGCACTCTCACTCTCTCTCTCTCTCTGTCAAATAAATAAATAAAAATATTTTTAAAAAAAGATTTGTTAGGTGGAATCAGAATAATGGTCAGTCAGCGCTAATCATTCCTCAGTGCTGAACTATACCCTTTGAGTGCTCTATACAAAGTCTCATATATCATGAGGTTTTCTAGAGAGGCTGGTGAAACAGGCACTATGCCCAGCCTCACAGAAAGGAAGGTAAAACTGATCCCTGTTATTCTATCTTGGCAGAAAGCTGAAGACTTCAACTGGCTTTTGACCATCTTCTTTAGTAGTTCAGGCCAAATAGATTCACACCTCACTATGGAAGGTGAGAATAAGAGGCATCTATTTTCTTGGGTGTTCAATCAAAATAGAACAGAAAACCTCACTTAACATGTTATTACATGTATAAAAGATCATTCCCTGTGTGTTTTGTTTGGCTGAGTTTCCATAAATAATTTCATATGACGACAGCACAGGGTAATGGTTCTCTAGGTAATGATGATATGTCATGTGCAGCCAGTTTACTCTGTCCCATAACTTCTCACATATACAATGACTCCAATATATTTGATAAATTTATTATTCAACTTGGATAAAATGAGTATGATTAAAAAGTAACTCTTGAATTGGGGTGAAACGCATGTTTCTAGATTCATTTAGGCCTGGGCTTAAATCCTGGCTCTTCATCTACTCTTGTTAAGCATTAGAAAACTAACTTAACTTCTCTGAACTGGCAGGACACCAAGTTGCTTGCAAGTAAGGAAAACAGGTTCACAATTAGCTAGTTAAATATAATGACATAATGTAATGCACTGTTTTCCATAAAATGTGTATCATGTATTTCCATATAATGCATGTAATGATGCAAAGCAATTAAGGTACAACATAATTAATATATCAATGTTTATTAATATATTATATATTAATATATTTTAAAGAATTATTATTACACAATGGAATAACTTCTTATCACAGAGACTAAGGTAATCCATAATCTCCTGAAACATGGACATTCTAGAACTGTAGAAACTTAGCAGTAAGTCTATATGAGAAACACCTCTCTAGCACGAAGGTTTATAGGTTTAAACATAAGGGTAATCCAAAGGTACTCCAGCAATTTCAACTCTTCTCTCTTTTAATAATGAGAAAATGAAAGATTATTTGATTAAAAAATATATTAAATAAGATTAAAAGATTTGTCATTATTACTAAACTGTTTGTACTTGAGTAATCTGGAGAGTTCAATCCTGCAAACCATCTTGCCTTTTAACTTGACTATTAGGTTTCCTTTGCTGACTTTCTCACCTGTACAATGAGTGGTACAACACTCATTCTGAGTGTACCACTCAGACATGAGTGGTACAACATGTCGCTGTTATGGAAATTCAACACATTAATTCTTGTAGGGGTGCCTGGGTGGCTCAGTTGTTAAGCATCTGACTTCTGCTCAGGTCATGATCCCAGGATCCTAGGATGGAGCCCCACACTGGGTTCCCTGCTCGGCGCGGTGTCTGCTTCTCCCTCTGTTCCTCCCTCACCTCTGCTCGTCTTACGCCTATCCCTCCCCCCACTGACCATGCTCTCTCTCTCAAATAAATAAAACCTTTAAAAAAAAAAAGATAATTCTTATAAAGTACTTAGCATGGTACCCAATAAATATAGGCTATAATTACTTTACATACACTGAGGCATTCACACAACCGTGCTCTAGATCAAGGTAAACTGAGAGCTTTAAAGTTCTTGCAGTGGGATCATCACAAGGTATAGACCAATTCAGTTGCTTCAAATAAACAACCACAGATTAAATAAAGTAGCTTCAAAGGTTATATACCACATTGTTAGCCTCTTAAAATTGTGGAGTGATACTTACCTGTTTCAAGTAAAAATGTATTCAGGAGCCATTGTAAAAAATACTAGTATAATCTTTGTTTATTTTACATACTAACTGAAGTCTGAGAAAACCATTGAGAGGACCCAAAATTATCAAGAAATTTTATATTTTTATATTCTGGATTCTTCAGATATGGCTGAAGTCATAATTTCCCAATCAGAATCTAAGTTTCTTGAGAATGTATTTGTTGCTTATTATCACTTATTACTTATATGTTAAGAAATAAATAAACATGTGCTAAAATAACCAGATCCCAGACACCTTCTTCTTTGCTCCATCTTAAAATATGAGTTGTTAGTAGAAAGAAAAAAATCCAAAAAACAAACAACAAAAAAACACCAATTACCTAATTATACACCTCTATATTTAAAAGTGAATTTGAAGCAATAGGAATTATTATACCAGCAATTTGCTCTTTGGAACTTCAAGCTGATTCCCATCCTTCCAGATTCATCTGGGTGAAATTAAAATTAACTATTTTGATCCTACTTCATTTATCCCTATCTTACTCCATCCTTTGATGGATTATCTATCCAAGAAGTTTTCCCTTTCCTTATGCCCTCCAGCCTTTACTGATCTCCCTCACTTTCAGAATCTTAAAACACTCATGCTCTGTTACACAGTAAAAAATGTCTCCAATATGTAGGTATTTTTCACATTTCAAAGTTGCTGCTCTGAGAGAGAAAAGCCCTAAAATTAGGGTGAATCCCTGGGTTCAAACCCTGGTCTCACTAAATAGAGGCTGAAGGGACTTGCTACTTGACATCTCTCTATCTCAATTTCCTTATAGGTAAAACGGGGATTATGTTTTAAAATTCTGTATCTTGCCATGGTGCCTGAAAAATGGTGTATTAATTGCTTCTTGATTTGACTGATTCAGTGAGTGACTGATAAAATTCTCACCAATAGAAATAATGTTTTACTATTTATTTATTTATTGTGGATGACCCCACAAAATTCCACAATACAAAATGGATGGCCTATAAAGTTTTCTTTATGTGGCTAGTGTGTTGACATATATCACATATATGTCCTGTTTCTTGTCCTGATGCCCATGGACTTCAGGAGAATAATGCATACCTGAGACGGTATGAAAAATTACATGTGTGTAGTCACACATGGATCTGACAGAGAGGAGAAATCAACAATGTTGAGAACCATAGTTCTTCTCAGACAATACAAAACCAGAAGTGAGAGAGTGGAAGAGGGAAGGGGAATAACCAGTTCAAGGTGCCAAAGGAGTTGGTGAGGGGGGAGCAGGACTGTTGGTCAAAGAAACAGTGGGTTGGTTACTAATCTAGCTCTGGTTTAGTCCACACCTAACTAGTCTAATGAGTCCACGATCCCTCTCTAATTGGTCTAATCAGTCAACCTTGCCTTGTCCACAATATCCCTACTCCCCACAACAGTGCCTAGAATAGGAATGCACCAATAAACTGCTAAGAATTTCTTTCAGTTTTCTTACCTTATAAAATGAAGCAGATTGAGTAAAATTATCTTTAAGCTTCCTGCCAATTAGAAAACTCTTTTACATTTGGAGCTAATTATTTTACATTTGAAGCTAATTATTTACATTTGAAGCTATAATTATTTTATGGGAAACAAACAAACATGGAAACTGCTTTTCCCCATGAAGGGAGAATCAGAATTCAACCTCCTATTCCAGGCTCACACTTAACAAGCTTGCTTCTCACTGAAACTCACCTCTAGCAAGTCATTCCTCAGAAAGATGATTTTCATTATTCTGCTCATTATTCTTTAAAGTAAACTACTGACGACAACTTCAAATCCCTGCTTTCTCCTGGGGCTTCCGACAAGGGGCAGGGAACAGATCAGTGCATCAACAAATCGGTATTAGTTGAAGAGTTACTCTTCTCACAGCCAGGCTTTTAACAGGCCTGGATTTAAATGGCATTGCTTTCAAGCACATTTCCTTCATCAGTATTTGAAATTTCAAAGAGCAATCTATGCCAAGGATCTGAATACTAAAATACAGGAGACCTTTGGAAATGCAATTATTGTTTTCTCCTACAGATAATTAGCAACTGAAAAAAAAGTTGCTTTGGGTGAGATCCTCTGGGAAAATATCACTGAACACTACTGACATGCTTTGAAAAAATTAGGTGTTCAAACTACCTGGCAGCCTGGGCTCTGTGGTGCTTTTCCAGGAGTGGCGATGACTCTATACTAGATGAGCTTCCCATGTGACCTCATCAGCCCCCTCTCCACCCACATATCCACATGAACTGCAAAACACTCTATACAACACTGGGGCTTGGGGCTGCAGCCCACTGTAATGAGACACTTCCTTCTGGTGCACACAAAGGAGTATTAGAAGAATCAAACCTATAAGCTTTCACTGGGTACTTCTCTCAAAAAACTCAAGACAGTTGAAATTGCCTTTAACTAGTCCCGAAACGATAAATACTGCAGCACACGGCGTTGGTTTGAGTGAATATAAAGGAATTTTTAATAGTTTTAGCTGTTCAAAAATGAAATCAGATGCCTTTAGGGTTGTCTATTAACCAAAGTTGTTTGAGCAAGCCAGGCAGTCTACTATGGATGGGATTCCCACAAAACTTGGGGGGCTCATTTTTCAAACTTACCAGAGCTTTGGGTTTCAACTTTTCTCTAAAGCAGACTTCTTGTTAATTTGCTTTATGGCAGTGACATGGAAATTTTCAGATACAAAGAGGAAGACAATCTCACATAGTATTTATCCTCTAAAATTTGATACCAAATATTTTTATGGTTAGCCCACCATACTTTAGTCCTCTGTGGGACTCTTCCATGGGCTGAGTATCCCACGTGTTATTACCTCCAGGACTGGACAAATGGAAGGGACATCATGACTTCTTAGTCCCGATGTTTTCCCCTGAAGGAAAAAAAAAGTGTTACATAATTCTACCAGGGCATAATATGCCCCCTTTAGGGATTTCCCCCAAGCTCCCCATCACCCTTTCAAAGAAGAAGGAAAATGAGCGCAATATTGTTGAGTACCAGGAAATACAATAACAGCTTCGGATACCTTCATTTCATTCAAATTTCATTCATAAGAATAACACTTTGAGATAGTTTCAGTATGTCTTTAACAAATGAGAAGTCTCAGGCTTTATTGAGAGATTAAGTCAAACACACAAGGTCACACAACAAATAACACAAAAGCCAGAATTCAGACTTCCTTCGTTCAGATGCTCCCACCCCTGACCTATCTAGAACTCTAGCATATAAAAGTGTGGTCGTAAACCAGGAAACAAGGACCTGTGCATCTTTATTCTAACTATGAAATTATTCTTTCAGCAGGCTTTGCAAGGGAAGTATCATTAGAGTGCAAATAACCTACAGGAAAAATTCTTTTTCCCTGAAAGCTGAAGTGAAAAGAATGTGGGAGAGTGGGGCATTGAATCGTCAGGGAACAGCTCAGCTAAGGAAAGCTCATCCACATCAATCAGCTCTTGGAGTCGGTGCCCTAAGAGAGAACTGACACGAAATTACACAAAAAGTTATGCGGCTCAAGACACTGAAGCTCTTCTTGGGAAGAAAAATCATCTTTCATCCTCAGCTGACCCCATGAAGAAAGGGGGCAGAATAAAACCTGGGAGATGACAATCTGAGGAACTGACATGGGGTTTTGGTGCAGTGGGAGTGAGCACGAGATGTATTTAAAAAATGGAACATCTGCATAGATTCTGCTGAAGTTGAAATGAATGTCTCTTGTTCAGCTAGTATTTCAGGGGCTCCTGTGTGCTCCTCGTGGGGGAAACGGTGCCCAGATCAATGACCTAGCATCAGAGCAGCTAGTGGTAGAACAGACTACAGAGCAAGACACACCGGCAGACCAGACTCACAGGTAGTTTTGAACATAAGACCTCTGTTCTTGTGCTGGCTGAAGACTCATGAATTTCACAGAACTACAGCTGGGAATTGAGAACCAGAGAAAAAAGGAATGGGGGAATATGCAGCATTCAGTGATAATGTCTTGATGGTATTCAGAGGAGAGTTTCTGATATTCTCGACTAAAGCATTAGGGGAAAAAAATGAAAACTTGGCCTCTATCTCACACCATACACAAAAGTTAATTTAAGAAACTCTGACGTTTTTAGAGGAAAACATAGAATATTTTATAAAAAATGAAAAATTGTCTTGGATAGGACACCAAAAGTACTAACCACAAAAGCAAAAGCCAGGCTCAAAATGATGCATATTCTCCTGATGCCATGTCTAATTCAAGCCCTCCTCTTCTCATGAATTTTTTGGGGAGGGGAAGGAGACAGACACACACACAGAGATTATCTCCTTTTTTTCAATTCCTGTTGTAATTATGTCTGAATTATCTTAAAATTATCACACAGTGCTATCATATTGATTGTGTAGAGTTTATTGGCTGTCAGCCCTGGTATGCTGGTAAGAGTTTAGTAAGGGGCTCTCCAGAGTAAAAAGCCCTGATCTGTAATCTTTGCCAATTTCTGTGGTGTAAATACTCCACCGTGGCCTATCTCAAGCCATCAACACGAAGTTACTAGATATAGAGTCGGAAAGAGACCCATACGACTGTGCGTGAGCCAGCACAGCTGGTTGCCACATATCCCTGGTTGCCTGTCTCCCTAGTGAGTCTGAAAGCAATCCCTGGTGGTCTAATTGAATTTAACATGCTTCCTCAGTTTCCTCATTTGGTATATGTGGGTGTACATACTTAAGAGAGTAACTTCCTCAAGGATAATTCATTCTAAAGCTCTATTTGAAGTTTAAGAAATTAGAGTGGATATTTGCCCAATGTATCTCCAGCATCCCTAATCTTTTTCTAGAAATAGCCTCCATTTTCTCTTTTGGATCCATCCATTCCTCATTTTCAACTCATGGTCCTCAGGTTAAGTTCCCAGGCCAGCTCAGACGTGGGTCATATGACCAAGACCAATTTGCACACCACATTCTCTCAACACAGTGATTGGTTCACAGGATTCCCATGTGATCCAATAACAAAAATAAGTAGCAGTGAGACCTTTGCTGAAAATGCTGTCATATAACTTGACATTTGTTACCGGGGACTTGAACCAAAGGAATCAGGAGCTACCAGCATTTCCACCTTGCTACCATGTGGAGCCTGTGAATAATGCAAACCCACTAGAAAGAGAAAAACGAAATGATGAAAATGTTTGAGCTTTAAAGTCAGAAATGCCAAAATTTGCAAAGCTTTAGCCTCAGACCTTTTATTTAAGTAAGCCAATAACTCTCCTGTTTTCTTAAACTAATCTGTGTTGGGTTTTCTCTAACATACAGCAAAAAAATTTCAGACTGATATAGAAATATATCCTGATTAATAAACCCTCTATGTTATTAATGCACTGGAAACTATTAGCAAAAACTCACAGCATGAAAATACTTTTCTATAAAGCATTATTTTGATAGTTTCTTACAAAGTTAAACATGCATTTGTCACATGTTCTGACTGTGGTAAGGAGAATGATGTCCAAATCCCCAGAACCCATGAGTAGTCACCTTTTCTGGCAAAAAGGGCTTGGAAGAGCACTTAAAGCTGTGGTTAAGTTAAAGATCCTGAATTATTCATGTATACCAATATAATCATAAGGGTCATTCAGGGGAAGGCAAGGAGAATCACAGAAGGAGATGTGACCATAGAGGTAGAAGTTGGAATGATACATGGTCACTAGGGTATATGGGTAGCCTCTAGAAGCTGGAACTGGTAAAGAAGTTAATTCTGCCCTAGAGCCTCCTTCCCTAAAACTCTGCCAACACAGTTTAGACTTCTGACCTTCCCAACTAGAAGAGAAGAAGCTTATGTTGTGTTTTTTTTTTTTTTAAGTGACTAAATTTGTAGGAATTTGTTACAGCAGCAATAGACATCGAATAACCTAGCAATCCTACTTCCAGTTGTTTTACCCAAGAGAAATGAAAACTGATTCTTAAAATATATACATATATATGTATATATGCAAATGTTTATGGCAGATTGACTCTGAGCTGCAAACTCTGAAAACAATCTAAATGCTCTTCAATTGATTAATAAACTGGGTAGCATTCAACACAATAGAATACTAAACTACTCATCAAAAAAACTAAAAATAAACTACTGATGTGTGTGACAATTGGGTGAACTGCAAATGCACTGTGTCAAGTAAAGAAGTGAGATTCAAAATGTTACACACTTCACAACTACATTTATAAAACATTTTGGAAAAGACAAAACCATAGGGACAGAGAATAGATCAATGACTGCCAGAGGTAGACAGTGGGGAAATGGCTGATTACCAAGGGGCAGTGCAAGGGAATATTAGGGGTGAAGGAACAGTTCTGTATCCACAGCATGGTGGTAGTTTCACAACTCTGTGCCTATGTCAAAACTCATAGATCTATACATCTAAAAAAGTGAACTATCTTGCATGTAAGTTAAGAAATAAAATTGGGGGATGCCCGAGTGGCTCAGTCTGTTAAGCATCTGTCTTCACCTCAGGTCATTATCACAGGGTCCTGGATCAAGTCCTGGATCGGGCTCCCAGCTCAGTGGGAAGCCTGGTTCTCCCTCTACCTGCCATTCCCCCTGCTTATGCTCTCTCTCTCTTTGGCAAATACATACAAATACATACATACATACATACATACATACATACATTTGGGGAAAAAAACTGGAAGCTAAAAAAAGAAAAGAAAAAGAAGCATCTATATATTTGAGAACAAGTTTGAGATGCTAGCATGAAATTATGTCTATAGAGTTGTTTTCCTATTCTCATCTCACTCACCTTGTCAGGCTTTCACATCAAACCCCCTTTCTTGACATTCAACCACCAATTCTCAAATAACTAAACAATGGTATAAAAAATGTGCTAAACTAAAAATCCAGAGTGTCAAGAGGCAAGTCCCGGAAGGACCCATCATCTCTAGAAGCTCAGCCAGCAGCTCACTGGCCCTTTAAAAATACAGTGCTTAACCAAACTGTGACCCTAAAATGTTGCTTGGCTTTTTGTTCCTATTATTCCCTTATTAATTTTTAAAAGGCAAGCTGTTCCACAGTTACACTGGATTTAAAGCGCAAAAAATAGTAATTTTTGTGGTTTTAAGATTTCACAACTTTGACTCCATGAGCATCACCAGAGAAAAACACTGGCACTATCTTTTAAAAAGAGAAATAGAAAAGAAGAGCAGTCTGATAAAAGTGATAGAGTGAGGGGCGGGGCACAGAGGGTGGCATATGTCCAGGAGAAGTAGATAGATGCATGGAGTGTTAGTGGGTGACCTCAGGCACGAAGAGGGCAGAGCCATTCTTCTCCATGACCCAACTTCATCTCATATTATTTCGCAACAGTACAGTGCCTCATTTTCTTCACACTGCAGGGTCACAGCTAGACAACAGCAGAGGAAGAAATGAAAAACAAGGGGAAAAGGGTCATTTTTCCAGGATCTCAGAAATGGAGCTCAGTATTTCTATAACATCTTAGTGGGAAGAGACACATAAGCCCAATGTTTTTTCATGAGTTCCCAGTTTCTACTGCATGGAAATGTTTTCATATCACTCTTGCCACAAGCCAAAGAAATAAAGGTACTGTCTGTCTTTATCCTAATACCACAGGTAAAGGGTCTGAAGTTCAGCAGATCCTTAGAGAATTCCAAGATGTTCTATGAGTGATCCAAATTTGGGCTATCTCAAGGTAAGGGATAGTTCACTAATTCTTGGCTCGAAAATCTAAAACAGGTATCCCTGCTGTGAATGAATAGCTTATAATCTCCAAAAAGAACTCACTTCCCTCTAATTCTATAAACAAGATATTACTTCCTCCTTCTCCCTACCCTATGGATCTCTGTCTTTCCCTCTAGGAAAACAAACTAATGAATAAATAAAAACTCATCCCCCAAGATTTCTTTGCTAGTTACTACTTACCACAAGTATTCTCCTCAACATTACACAGTTTTACAGACAACGTCAACTCATTTGTAGATTACCTGAGAGACTGTAGGTCATATCACTAAAATTTCTGAATGATTTCCATGAAAAATTACTAAAATAGTTTCTCCACTGTACACGGAAAAAAGAAATATAAAGAAATGCACACAAACTATAGCAAATCTTATTCTTTTAAACAGAAATAAATTTGAGCATTATTTTAATTTTTTGAGAAGAAAATGTGAGGGAGGAAAATCTTCTGCACTACTCTTACATTCACGGACTGCGGATCTATGAATTAGACTAGCAGAAGACAGATTAATAAGAGAAAAGACACACGACTTTCATTAATGTCTTGGGTGCACAGGAGTTCACAGGAAAGAAGTGAGACACAAAGTAGTCAGCCTTGGGAGCGTAATACCATTCTAATAAAGGAAAGGGTGTTTGGGCTTCCAATGATGATCAGTTGTGACTATGGGGGAAACCAATGGAAGAAAGGATTATTTTGGTAAGGTTGTTTAAGCAGACTCATCTTAGCGTAACTCTCTGTCTCTGTGGTGATGAGTCTCTCACTCCAAGTGGCAGACTTGGGAGTGGCATACTGGGATCCCCTTCAAAAATCTTTTCAAGGGGCACCTGGGTGGCTCAGTGGGTTAAGCCGCTGCCTTCGGCTCAGGTGATGATCTCAGGGTCCTGAGATCGAGTCCCGCATCGGGCGCTCTGCTCAGCAGGGAGCCTGTTCCTCCTCTCTCTCTCTGCCTGCCTCTCTGCCTACTTGTGATCTCTCTGTCAAATAAATAAAATCTTTAAAAAAAAATCTTTTAAAAACATACTATACCCATATAAACCATAACTTAATCTTTAAAAAAAAAAATCAAACCAGGGTCATCAATAGGAACTCCAATTAATGGACTGTATGATAATATAGATTAGTTCTGATCACTTCCTTCTTCCTTTCCTCAGAAACCATGTGAGAAAACAAACTATAGGATTCAGAGTCTTACATACATAAGTGGCATTCTGGAAATGCACATAACTATGTGACCCTAACCACATCTCTTACCTCTGCTGAGGTTAGTGTTTTAATCTGAAAAAGGACAGCAATATGTTTTTCTCCCAGAAATGCTAATTAAGACTATACAGATGATGCTTATATCATAAAAACTGATAACTTGAGAATATGATATATTGATTAGGTCTTAATCACATGATCTACTCCTGAGCTGACCCTAATAAAAACATTTCATAGGCCAGCTATCAATAAGAACAGAAAGTATTATCGTTAAGGTTTCAGACACCTCTGAGGTGTTAGAACTGTCTATATTTACCGCAAATGGGCTTAGAATTTTCTTCTCAGTTTGCTCTGGCACCTGTTTTTTAATGATTTTGTATTTCCTCTTTCACTGTCCAGGTATCAGCTCCTTGTCTGCATGTGGCTTTGAAGGTGCTTGTGACAGATTATAATCATTTGTCTCGGGTTTTCACTACAGCATATGCATCTATGTCCTTGCCATGGCCTCGGGGTGGAGAAAGTACTTCCCAACACCTTGAATTTCAGTGTGACCACATGCTTTACATTAGCCATTGGGATATTAGCAGATGTTCTACAAACTTGTGCAGTCTGACCCGCTCACTTGCAGTCCAACCTTTATCATCAAAATAAAGACTCAGGTAGCCATTACAGCAATAAGAGAAATAGGAGCAAACTTTACTCAACCTGTATCTGGAAGCCAAACCCACCTTAGGTCAGCTGAGCCGCAACTAACATACAAAGGCACGAGTAACAGATAAATGCTTTTTAGAAGCCAATGAATTGGGAGTCCTTAGGCATCTTTGTGGTGGTAGTAGCTAACTACATAGGCCCTCAATCTTTAGGTTTTATCTCACTGGATGATTACACACTTCGTAAGAACAATACATTTTTATCATTATTAACATGGTAGCCTCTACCACACTCCCTACATCATACTTATCCCAATGCTACCTTCTTTTATGATGATTCTAATCGCTGGAAGACTTTTGTTTATTTATGTATTTTATTTGAGAGAGAGAAATAAGAAAGAAAGAAAGAAAGAAAGAACGAACAGAGGAAGAGTGAGAGGGAGAAGCAGTGAGTGAGAAGAGAGCATGACATGGGACTCAATCCCAGGACCTTGGGATCATGAACTGAGCCAAAGATAGACGCTTAACTGACTGAGCTACCCAGGTGCCCCTGGAAGACTTATAAATATATACAATCCTGTTAGAATTGTGTAATTAAGGATTAAACAGGTCACAAGAGAGAACCTGAAGTAGCACTGTCCAGTAGCAATATAATGTGAACCAAATACAGAATTTAAATTTTCTATTAGCCACTTTTCAAAGTAAAAGAAAATAGCTGAATTTCATTCTAATAATGTATTTTATTTAACCCAATATATCCAAGATGTTTTCACTTCAACATGCAATAAAGTTTCTAATGAGATATTTTATATTCATCTTTCCATACTAGTATATTACTCTCCTGCACATTCAGAGTAGTCAGATTTCAAATATTCAAAATAGCTACATGTGGCAAGTTGCTATCATATTGTACAGCACTCGACTGGAGGCTTTCATAAGAAATGAAATGGAAAGACCTGTATGCAGAACTTTAGTGACAACCATTAGAACCACTCAAAGCCCTTTCCTCCTTCCTTCCTTCCTTCCTCCTTCCTTATTTCTGGACAGCTGGCTGATTTTCCTATAAATAGAGGGCAGCTTGCACTTGGTAGAATTCTGTTCTGACCTCAAACTTGCATTCATCTATCATTTTATTCACGTTTTAATTTTCACTAATTTCTTAGTTTTCCCAAAAAATAATTACCATATTATGGTTTTTCTATGAGCTTTGTTCAACATTATGTGAAGTGAAATTAAATATAAATAATGTACAGTTAACTTCCTGTGCTTTGCTAATAGTATTTCTTTAACCTAGAATATTTTTCCCTCCCTCTCCCCACCTACCCCAGCAAATGACTTCCTCCAGCCATTTTAACTGCCAACTCATCTCTTGGGTTTTTGGCTTTTCCTTATCCCCGCCCTCCCAGACTTTTTCATTTGTTTCTAAGCCCTCAGGGAGGAAGTAACCACTTGAATTCTTTCTAGATTCAAACGGCCTGAAATATCCTATCAAACACCAGATTCTTCAGGTAAATGGAGGCTCAATAATGTTTGTGGACTGACTGATGATCAATGGCTATTGCTAGAAGATTCCCAGTAAGGAAGTCCAAGAGCATCGTCTATTTTTTTTTTTTTTTACAGCCCTAGTAAACTCTAAATTCAGCTGGAAACATTACCAGTAAAAGATCACATGCACCCACTATCCGTGGCCCAAGAATTCTATGGGTGACACCTGAATTTTCTCATTCCTATCCATGCACTGTTTGCTGTCAGGGGAGTACAAATGCAAGTCATTCTCAAAAGTTACACAATAGAAGTGATTTTTAATATTCCATTTTAGTTTAATTTCAGAAGGTTCAGAACCTCATTTATTTCTGATTATTTTTAATATTTTGGCTCAGAGATTAATATGTTTTTATCCCCCCTTTCTCTTCTTGATATTGCTTTCTGTAACCATACTGCACTGGTGAAAACTCTAATTAGAGAATAAAAGCATGGGTAAATTATTTTTAATATGACTAAGACCAGACTATCTTCTTATAAAATTCCTTTTGTTAATGAATTTAAAATAATCTCAATAATGATTTTCTACTGAAACTGATAACATCGTTGGAATTATAATGATTTTGTATTTTTCCCATACAAAGGAGAAAATTAATTTTTGATAATGATTTACACTCCTCCCAGATTTAGCATAGATCTACAAATAATTTTTAATAACCAGGTTGTCCACTGAACATAATCTTATAGCAGAAGATATCTGTGCCATGGTAGGGGATGAGGTATGAATAGCTACAGTGTAAGAAAGCCATTCCAAATGCTCATGAAATAAAAAATATTTGACAAAAAACAAAAAAAGATGAATCTATCAGAAATCATCCTACAACTCCACAAAGAATCAGAGTAGAAAAGATAGTAAGTAAATGAGGATACTAGGATTCCTTTATTTATTTTACCTTCTGTTCTTTGGCCTAATTTTCATTAATATATTTGAACTGTTTTTTACTCTATTCCTTACATGGTGATTTTCAGATCTTATTTGGAGTTACAGGACTAGGAAGGGAGAAGTTTAAAGTCAGCAGGAAGTGAAGTATTACTAAAAGGCCTACATATTTTTGGTCAATTTTCAAGATTCTGTTTTGCATTTAGTAATACATGCCTTCATTCATTCCAGTTTCCTCTCTCTCTCTCTCTCTCTCTCACACACACACACACACACCATTATATGTAAGGTGATAGGTTGGTTTTGTAAAAATCAAAGATATTCACATAAAGCTTTTAACCTTCTCATATTATTATTATAGTAAGGAAAATAAGATGTTGATAAATAATTTTAATAAAGACTTTTTAAAAGACAGGATATAACTGGGATTTTTCCCCCCATGGCTTCAGAGGAGAAAAATATTATTTACCAGGGACAGAGGGGAAAAAAGGAAGGGATTATTAGAATGAAGAATCAGGATCAACTTCAAGGAAGAGGTGGCATTTATTCTAGGGATAAGCATTTAGATGTCCAGAAAGAGGTGATGAGAAGAAAAGGGAAAATACGCCCAGCTTCTGGAAGTATCTATAATCAAGAAAAGATATTTAATAGATAAAAGCTGTCATTTTATTTATTATTCATATGTCAACTCACTCTCTGAAATACTAGAGGCAGTTTGAATAAATACATACGAAATTAATAAAACAAGAATTATAAGGTTCATTCATTAAAAAAATTAAAGTTTATTGAACACCTCACATGAGCCAGGCTAGTAGAAAAAAAAATCTCTGCTTTCATGTTTATAACTTAGTAGGAGAGACTCACAAAAAATAGAAAATAAATACATAAACAAATCTGTAATGTTATGAAAAAATATAAAGTAGGAAAAAAGAGAAAGAGGGTAAGCCATGGAGGGGGTCACAATAAGCCACCCTAAAATATGCCACTTTTGCATATGGATTTTTGTGAGCTGAATGCAATGAGAATCAAAAGAGGAGAAAGAAGCCTTCATGGTGCTTCCCTTATTGGAATAAAAGCACGAATTTCTGAGAAACGAAGATTGCCATGAATTCCCTCTCCTGGCTTTTGAAAGTTTGGGTTGGTTTTGTTTTGTTTTTATATATATATTTATTTATTTATGAGAGAGAGAGCGCACGCGAGCAGGGGAGGAACAGAGGGACGAGCAGACTCTCTGCTGAGCAAGGAGCCTGATATGGGACTCGATCCCAGGACACTGAGATCATGACCTAAGCCGAAGGCAGAGGCTTAACTGACTTGAGCCACCCAGGCACCCCAACTCCCTCTCTTTGGAAAGTCATGGCTGAGAAGAAAACAAAATTTTGGCACTGAGATGGACCTGCACAAACAAACCTTACTAAAATGGCCCCTGTCTTCCATTAGTTTGTCCCATATATTTACCTTCCAAACAGTCTGTCACACTTGGAAGCCTAAAATCCTGTCCCTCTGTCTTTTCACATCTCCACAATCTACTGCTCTTTGTTAGACATGGTATGTAAGCTCTCAGGCCCAGCTGCTTCTTTAGGTCTTCATTTTTCTTCTAGGAAGACCCCTTTTTCAAATAAAAAACTAACTTCAGATAAAGCCTGTACACCTTTCTCCTATTAACCTGTCTTTTCTCAGTCTAATTTGCATGGCTTCCACTGGAGAACTGAGGAGAGCAAAGTTTTTTTTCCCCCTCCCCTTACACAAGAGTAGAGAAAGACATGCTATTTTAGATATAAATTGGTCAAAGACGTCTTTCTGTAGAGGCCATTTTTCATCAGAGACTTGAACAAAATGAGGAAATGAACTTTTACTGTGTCATGGAATCACCATGGTTGGCTTCTCACATGGTGGCTCGGGGCTCACAGATTGTTCCCAGAAGCCCAAAGCTTCTTAAGAACTACCTTCAAGGGGGCCTGGGTGGCTCAATGGGTTAAAGCCTCTGCCTTCAGGTGTTCCCAGGGTCCTGGGATCAAGCCCCACATCAGGCTCTCTGCTCATTAGGGAGCCTGCTTCCCCCCCTCTCTCTGCCTGCCTCTCTGCCTACTTGTGATCTCTGTCAAATAAATAAACAAAATCTTAAAAAAAAAAAAAAGGAACTACTTTCAAAAAAGACAAAATTTTGTTTCAACTTCATTGTGGTGCACAAGTAAGTCATCAAGGCCAGCCTAGATTCAAGTAGAAAAAAATGGCAGATATAGCAAGAATCCGTAGGAATCCTTAATCATCCAGAGTTGTACAAATGTTTCAAATTAGGTTGAGGCATCTTTCCCTAAAGAAATGGTCTACACATCAAGGGTCAGCAAACTATGCCTAAGCAAAATCGAACCAACCAGTGGACCTACCCACCCCACTGACCTTTTTTTGTAAATAAAGTGATGTTAGAATACAGAAATATCCATTCATTTACTTTAGCTGCCTATGGCTGCTTCTCTACTTTAAGAGAAACTTAAATAGTTGCAACTGACTTCAGAGCCTGCAAAAATTGAACTGTTTACTATCTGACCCTTTATAGAAAAAGTTTGCTGACCCCTGGTCTACAAGAAAGCAATCATCACATTTCTCAATCATTCCACAGAGATCTCCAGCAATTTTATTTTCAATCTTGGCTACAGGTCCCTAGAAATAATTAACTGTGCTTTGAGTAAATTGAAGTTCAAGAAGATTTTGAAAATGTAAACTGATATCCAAGCAGAAAGCAGGTGCCTCAATAAGAAGATAAATATGTTGAAGCAAATCACACCGAACCTGAAGCTAATAGAAGCAGAGCTGAGAGACACAGGTCCTCCACACAACCCAGAGAACTGGGCAGTCAAGCCACTACAACCTCCTCAAGGCTCTTTGTTTGTTGCTTAAAATTAAGAAGAGGAAAAATATCTCAAATCTTAAATAAAATGCACTTTCCCTACAGACTGGATATTAACACCATCAGAAAAGATCAGACTTCTACAATCATAACAAAATTTCAAGAGAGGAAAGGTAGGCTTATTTCAAGATGTTTGCCAGCTCTAAAACAATGTAACCACTGGCTAAACCAAAATCTTAATCATTGGACCTGTTTGGCATCATGCCTCCCTGAGACCTGACAAATCACCCTCACCCAGAGTCAAGAGTATAGCACATGTTAACCCACTCCTGAAAAGTAGAACTGTCATCTACTACACAAGGGTAGGACTCGTGGTTTCATCAGCCAAATGGGCAGTCTCAAGACTATCTCAAAGGAAGTGAAGAATACAATCTTAACTGCTAGAGCACGGATTTTACAATGGGCATATTACTACTGAATAGTGTACAATGTCAAAAGAAAGTGATAGTACTCTTATGAAATAAGCATGCCACTTCTCCAGATAAAATCATTACTGATTTTAGAAGGCTTCTCACATGTATCTTCTCACAATGTGAGATTAAGTGTGTATATGGCAGAGGGAGCAGAGGCCGGGGGGCAGGGAGATGTCATAAGAATGTTGCAACACATTGGATGAAAATCAAAGTGACCATCATAGAGCATCTGGTCTCACCTGTTGTGATGAGCTTCCCTCCGCTGTCTATTCTGGCCAGCTACTATATAGAAATCAAGAACTAAATCTAAAAACAACAACAAAAATCTAAGAGGAGTTGTTATTAAAAGTATGTAATAGGTAAAAATAAAGATTATGTAATAGATGAAGATATAAATTTGAAAACAATCAACATTAACAAAGAAACACATAATAACTCCTTTAAAACAATAAATATGTTTTAATATAAAATAAATATAAATAAAGCAAAAAAGCCTTTAGAAACAATAAATATTTTTAAATGCAAAGCATGAATATAAAAATGACCTTAATAAAAATTAAGTATGTTTTAACATCAATAATAAAATTCAAAGTAAAGATAACCTAAATTCATAAAAATCTAGATTTCAGTTAGAAAATAGGAATAAAAGATGTTTTGGATTATAAATAATAAAATGAGCTATTAATACAAGTTATAAAAGGTAAAACTGGCAAAGTGAAAAACAAAGGACCTAATACAAGTTAACATGATAAACTATCAGGAGCAAAAATAAGAAGGGAGCATAAACAGAACTTTCAGAAAATACAGGGAAAGATAGTGTATATAAGAAACTTGAAAAGTTAGCAACGTCCTGAAATGGGCTAAGAATAGCCGAAAAAGAACAATTAAAATGGCATGCATTTATTTGTTAACAGTACTCAATTCCAGGACTATAAAATTCTTTATTAAAAATAAAAATAAGGGGGTGCCTGGGTGGCTCAGTCGGTTAAGCGTCTGCCTTCAGCTCCGGTCATGATCCTAGGGTCCTGGGATCGAGCCCCACATCAGGCTCTCTGCTCAGCAGGGAGCCTGCTTCCCCCTCCCTCTCTCTGCCTTTCTGCTACATGTGATCTCTGTCTCTTCTCTGTCAAATAAGTAAATAAAATCTTTTTTAAAAATAAAAGTAAAAAATAAAAATAAAAATAAGCACCCTGAAAGCAACACTCACCTGGAAAAAAACAAGTGGTGGAACTCCTTTTAAAATGAAAATATCAGGCGCCTGGGTCCCTCAGTGGGTTAAGCCTCTGCCTTCAGCTCAGGTCATGATCTCGGGGTCCTGGGATCGAGCCTCGCATTGGGCTTTCTGCTTGGCAGGGAGCCTGCTTCCCCCTGTCTCTCTGCCTGCCTCTCTGCCTACTTGTGATTTCTCTCTCTGTGTGTCAAATAAATAAATAAAATATTTTTTTAAAAATGAAAATATCAGCATGCCCTGTGGAGAACTTTGCAGAGCCTGAAAGGCTGGGAGAAAGACCAGAATGAGAAGCCCTTCCCTCCTACATTTCATGTATGCCCAAGCGCCGGCTCAGCCCTAAATGATCTGTGTGGTGAGCTGCTTGGCTTGCTAGCCACAGTAATGCATGAAGGTAAACAGTGGGAAATCAGGGCAGAAACATATGATGAGAAAGACTATATAAAGGTACTTTAAATGCCATACTGTTTCATGGTGTTTTCCAAACATGAGCATTCAGTAAACTAACAGGTTTAACCTGGAGATTTTGATTCGTAAATCTGGGGAGGGAAAGGGGGGAGAAGAAAGGAGAAGATAGAGGATGGGGAGTGGGGAGGGTAGATGCTCTGTGATTTTCACTTAGGACCTTCTCAAACAGGTTCCAACCCTTTTAAAAAGTCTTCCCTGCTCCAAGTAAATTTGACATTTTTCCAAGTTTTAGAAATAATGATTTATGATCTTGAAGCAACTGAGAATTTTCAAGATCCAGGTATCAATTCCAAAACACAGTTGAGAAAAATGCTTTGAAAGGTAGCAGGTCAGAGTTATATAAACCCAGTAAAAGGTACAGTGAAGTAGGAAGGATGCTGGGAACCTGTCGCTTTCATATGAAACTCAACTGTTTTTAATGCTCTTTGCTACTGCCAAGAACCACCGAATTAAGAGGAAGCCATGAATATATGTGTCACTGGTGGCTTTTAAGTATCAGAACATTGCCAAAATAAACAGCAAGGGTCCTTTGATATTCATATTTCTCAGGGATCAAATGTATGTGCTCTAAGCCATATCTACCTCCTTTGAGACACTGAAAGGATAAAAATTAAGATGATTCAAGGCCTTTTCTTCTCAACTTCAGAAGAGCAAAGATATATATATCTATATCTATATTTATATCTATATCTATATCTATCTATCTATCTCCCTGGCACACCTAGGAAATGATTATGTTTGAACAGCACGCTGAATAAACTATAGGGGATTTGGGAGCCTGTGCATAGATACAGTGAAACAAAAATTCATTACATTTTCTTTATATCAGATAATTTGAAAATAAAAATAAAATACAGAGTTTCAAGTGCAGTGTTTGTGGCAGGCAGGGAATGCACCATTCCAACCCCTCTTCATGGAAAGGCTTGGCTCATGGATTGACCCACCCTGCACAAGGACACATCTGTCTAGGGCAGCTTATATCTAATGGGCAATCAAGTAGGAGTATAAAGAACCAACCGTATTGGTCCAACGGAGGACAAGTCTGATGGGGCTTGAAGGAAGGCTCCAGAGCTGCCTGGAGATTGGGGTGAAGTGGGGGAGGGCTGGCCCAGACTTTGACCACATCACAATCTATTGTCCTCTGCATGGTGACTCCCCTTTGTCTTCAGAGGTATGGGTCCCTAATGAACACCCTGCCCTACAAACTGCATTTCAGCCTCTATTCCTGAGGAACTGTCAAATGACAAAGACAAAAAATGATACAATTTAGTAACAAGGTTGATGTCCTTCACTCAAGGAAAAACAATCTACAGATTGGGGGAGTACAGTGCCTCACAAGCAGTGAAACACTCTTCCCAAGGGATTTGGGGCAAAAGCAAGTTTTATGGCACTTTCCTTCAGATAAATATCCAGAAGTGGAATTGTTGGATCATAGGGTAGTGCTATTTTAAATTTTTTGAGAAACCGCAACAGTTATCTACAGTGGCTGTGCCAATTTACATTCCAACCAACAGTGCACAAAGGGGTTCCTTTTCTCCATATCCTCACAAACACTTGTGTTATCTTTTTCATACTAGCCATCCTAACAGGTATGAATTGATATCTCATTGTGGGGTTTTTTGGTTTTATGTTAGTTTACTGCAGCATTTTATTTTCCCCACATAAGACAAAGTGCTGGGGCTTACTGTTCTCACATGACAATAGAAAACCAAAATTTAAGATTTGAGAATTGTACACCAAAAAAACCCCACCTTACATAAATTAGAAGGATGAGTAAATTTACATGTGAAAATGTAAACTGTTTCCCAACTCAAGGCAAGCAATAACCCATGGTGTTCTGGTGGGAAAACATAAGCTAAGAAAGAAAGGTCAATCCAAAGGCTTGGACCTCCCTAACCCTATCAGACCAGCAGGGCAGACATGACAACTGGTTCAGGACTCTTGCCAGCGTCTAGAGAAATCCTGGAATAACAGCTCTTACACATTAATACCCTGCACAGATCAAGAAACTCATGGTCTGATAGACTCCCATCAAGCCAATAGATTTGTCTTCCATAAACGTGTTCTCACCTCAGCCATGACGTGACCGAGCAACGTGTACTAAGGTTTTAGGTCAAAGATAGATACAGCATACTAAACATACAAATGGAACAGTTAACTTCAATACGAGGTCAAAAATAGCAACAAGTTCTACAGTCCAGTGCTAGAATCAGATACACGTTTCAAGGACATATTTCTTTTCAAAGGCTTGTTCCAGTTTCATGAGGCTACCATGAAGATTGCTAGGACATATTTACACTGTTGAATTAACTCATGTAGCAAATTTTATGCAACTGCTTGAAGTCCATTTAGAGGCGTTTGTGGAGGATGATGGAGTGGCCCACCTCCTTGCATTCCTGCTACTGATCCACAACTGAAGGGTGGATAGTGAGGGCACGAGGGAGCCCCCATCCACACTCAGTACTTATATTCAGGAGGAGCAGTGCTCTTGATCTTCATTGTGCTGGGGACCAGGGCCATGATCTTCTTGTTTCCATAAGGGAGCAAGGATACATGGTGGTTTCAGCAGACATCACCAAGTTAAAGTACAGTGTGTTGGGCATCTGGGTGGTTCAGTTGGTTTGAGCATTTGTCTTTGGCTTGGGTCAAGATCCCAGGGTCCTGGGATGGAGTCCTGCCTCGGGCTCCTTGCTCAGAAGGGAATCTGTTTCTCCCTCTGCCTCTGGCCCTCCCCCCTGCTTGTGCACTCTCACTCTCTCTCTCAAATAAACAAACAAACAAACAAATAAATAAAACGTTTAAAAAGAAAAGAGTACAGAGTGTCATCATCACACTTCATGATGGGAGTTGATGACACTCTGTACTCTGTACCAGAACACCACAGGCAGTTCTGGTGCCTCTTGACACCAGAACTGCCTGTGGCTGATAGTGATCACATGACTATCCAGCAGCTCATAATTTCACCCGGGAGGAGGAGGACGTAGCTGTGGCCCAATCTCCTGCTCCAAGACATAGAAGACCTCCATACAGGTTTTCCTGCTCAGCTACTGTGGTGAACCTGCAATCATGCTCCATGAGAATCTTCATAATTTCAGGTCTCACCCAGCCAGGACCTGACACAAGATAGTATGGGGCAGAGTGTAGCCCTCATAGGTGGGCACTGTGTGGATGACTTGGTCCCCATAATCCACAATAATAGTGGTACCACACAAGAGCAACACAGCTTGATGGTCATGTACACAAGGCAGAGTGTGGAAGATCTGGAATGTGATCTGAATCATCTCTCAGTTGGCCTTGACATTCAAGAGGGTATGAGTCAGCAGCACAGGGTGCTCCTTTGGGTTGCAGAAGTGATACCATATCTTCTCTATATTGTCTCAGTTGGTGAGAATGCCATGCTTGATAGTGTACTTAAAAGTTGGGATGCCACTCTTGCTCTGGGCCTCATCACACAAGCGGTCCTTCTGTTCCATGCCTACAATGATGCCCTGGTGTCAGGTGTGCCTGACAGTGGACATGAATACATCCTAGGTGGGGGTGGGGGTAGTCATTCCCAGCAAAGGGAAATATGCATATCCCAGAGCCACTGTCATACGAGCAGTGTGGTTTCTAGTGGAGGTGGTGGGCCCCAGGGTGGAGTGAAGCAGGCATTATAGTTTGATTTGCATTTCCTTAATAATTAGTGATGTTGAACACTGCACTTTTTCCTACCTGTTGGCCACCTGTACGTCTTCTTGGAAGAAATGTCTATTCAGATCCATCCATTTTTAACCTGACTCCTTGGTTTTTTTTTCCTTTTTTTCTTTTCTTTTTTCTTTTCTTTTTTTTTTTTTTTTTTTTTTGCTATTCAGTTGTAGAAATTATTTATATATTTTAAAAATCCACCTCTTCCCAGATATAAAATTTGTAAATATTTTTCTCCCATTTAGTAGGTTGTCTTTTCATTTTGTTGATGGTTCACCTTGTTAGGCAGAACCTTTAATTTTGATGTAAGTCTCACTCATTTATTTTCACAAATAATTCTTACTAAATAACTGAAAATAATGAAGCTCTTATTTTTAGACTGCTCACATATTGCTAGAGTTATCATCATGTGGCTCAATTCAATGTTACTAAAAATGAATAGCAGCTATACCATGGACAAAGGTATGAGATATGAAAGCAGAGATTCAAGGCTGCCCTTCCTGGCTATGCTAGTTAGAAGACCCTACCCCTGATCTACAGTGCCCTCTTCGGACCCATGAAACACAAATGCCTTCAGCAACTCTGGATCTAGCACTTTTAGTAGCTGCTCAGTGATAATCCCCTTCTTGGAAATATTCAAAGTGCCCCAGTGGAATAGCAAATGCCCAATTCTGCTCATCACCCTTGCTGCCTGTGTGGACTACTGGATTTGCCATCAGACCTCCTCACTCAGGCCTGTCTCTTTCTTCCTACAACCCTTCTGAAGCCCTTTTAATGCTTTTTTTAAAAGTCTAGATTCCTTAGCCTGACATCAAATACCCTCTCTGAGCCAGCCCCACACTATTGATCCAATTCTTTAAGTGAGTTTTCTTTTTTTTTTTTTATTTTTAAAGATTATTTATTTATTTATTTATTTGGCAGAGAGAGAGAGATCACAAGTAGGCAGAGAGGCAGGCAGAGAGAGAGGGGGAAGCAGGCTCCCTGCCCAGCAGAGAGACCAATGTGGGGTTCGAATCCAGGACCCTGAGACCACGACCCAAGCTAAAAACAGAAACTTAACCTACTGAGCCACCTAGGTGCCCCATGATCCAACTCTTTAATTGGATGCACCATTAAGAGTAGTCAAAACAAACTATGTGTAGTTCCCTAGCCAATCAAACACTTTCTTATCTACTTAATTCTCCAGTGCTTTGGTTTTCCCCTGCCCTTCCCAACCCTGGTCTTCTAATTCCTACCTACATTGGAGGACCCAGCTCAAATGGTATCTTCTTCACAAAGTCATCCCTAACCTTCCATCTAGAAAAAATGTTTCCATATTCAAACTCTTGACTACAGTTAGGTTATACCTCTCTCACAGCTAATAAAATTTTCTACCCTGTATCACACTAGCTCCTGCCCTATCTCCCTTGATACAGTGTAAAATCTGGTAAGAGAATCTCTGAAGCTCCTTCTCTCCGTCTCCACACCAAAAGATTCAGTAAAAATACCCAACATTCTTCATTTTGGGTGTTCGATATATGCTTGATATATGAATAAAAAATAAATTAGTGTTCCATATACCAAAAAAAAAAAAAAAAACCACAACTACTCAGTGAGTGTGTTTATGTGTAAAGAGAGAAAAACTGTGAATATATGGTTAATTTTAACTCGTTCTTCATTTTTCCACCCCCTTTTTTCACTGTGGAGGAAGAGAAAGGGGCATTTAACCCAGATCTACCTAATTCAACAATCCCATTCTTATCTACAAAGATATACTGCCTCTCACATTTAAAACAAACAAAAAAAACCAAAACAACAACAACAACAAAAAAACCAATTAACTTGAAAGTGAGGATTGGAGACTATTAGTAATGTATGGTTTTTATTTCATGTGTATTAAGAAATGGATAACAGAGGCAGAGTAGCAGTCAGATCCAGATCTAATAAGGAATTAGAAATCATAGCAGTTCTTTTAACACAGAGAATGTAATATAAAGAATTTTTACTAGATATAAAGTTGTAATTAGATAACTAAAAAAGTAAGAAGAGAATTCCAAGGTATTAACAATGTGGTGAATGAAGGAGGCTACCTTCCCTGTGGCCTGGGAGAGTGGAAATTCAAATGGAAAATGAAGAGATAAAAAATGTCAAAATTTACAAATTTAAAAGAAGAACCTCATCAGGCTGAAACTCAGGTTCTGAAAATAGGGACCCTGTTTAACTGGTGTTAAAAAAACACTGCAAGTGAATTTAGCTGCACCTACAGGAAGGAAATGCTGCTGCCAGGGAGAAGCAGCATTGTTGAGGAGAGGTTCCTAAGAACAGGAAGTAGAGAGGGAGGAGCAAATCCTTCCTTCCTCATCTAGACCCTCTAATACCCCTACTGATTGACCCTAATATAGAAGCAGCTGGCAAAGGAGAAATATGGTTTGCAGAATCCCAGACCCTCCAGCACAGAGATACAGTTATAAAAGGATGAATTTGGAACTGAGAGGCAATAACCTAAGAAGTGGCCTAGGAAGGACACCTATGAAAAGATACCTATTGAAATGTGGCACTTGTGAGCTTGAGAATGAAGTCAAATAGGACATCAAAAGCAATATGAGATAGAGCTCTCACCTATAAAAATACAATAGTAAAGACCTCTAGGTGGGGACCCGAAACAAGTAAGGGAGGGGAAAAAAGATGCAGATAGATTTCTTGACTTCAAAATCAAATAGCAGCTCAAGAAAACACCACCAAGACAAATTATCTGTGATCTTGAAAACGGTGAGGGAGGGGATAGCAAATTTGTCATAATTGGCAAAGCACTGTTAATTCAAACCCCAAGGAATGCTAAAATGCCATAGTTTCACACTAGAGGTCACCCCCGGTAAGAAAATATAATTGTACCATCCTTTATTGTCCCCCTGTAGCTGTTACAATATTGGAGAGTTGATCCTTATTGCAAAGAGATTGGATTTTTATGAGACTGACATGCTAAGCAGCTTTCTAGTCAAGTAAAATACTGCATTAAACAGAATTCACTTTCGTACTTTGGTTGAGAAGCAGATATATTGACTGTATAGTACAGAAGACAGTATTCATTACATGCAATCACTGACCTATTTCTAAGGTATCAACTTTAATCAGAGGTAGGTCAACACTGTTATCAAGAAACAATACATTGTATATTAAATAGATACTGATACTGAAGAAATACTGCCTGTCAGTATTTAAACTGGGGAAAACACTGCCTCATATCAAGAGAAAGCAGGTGTACTACATGAAATAATTACACTACATATTTTAACAAACTCATTAATTTTGGTGTTTATTGCATTAAAGGCATTTACAGTTTAGGAAATTAGGGTGTCTTTATCATTTCATGGCAAATGACATTTGTTGAAATTCTTAATGGCAAGGGATCCTCTTTAAGTACAGAATTCCAATTTATAAAATCATCTGAATGCACTAAAAATAAGCTGATCATTCATAGATATGATGTGGATCACTTTTACTGTATCTCCATGTCAATGCTCCTTTGATATTTGTGCTCCCAGCTTTTACTCCCCACTGACTCTTATTGCTGTTGTTGTTCTGTTGCTGTTCTTGTTTGTTTGCTGTTCTCTACCAATATTTCTGGTCTCTCTACATCATACATGGAAAATACCAACTGCATTTTTTTCTTTATACTTCAGTTGCCATTCTTGGAATCACCAATCCAATGACCATGTTGTTTAAAGTGTCCAAGAGCCTAACCCCGCGAGTCTGTGCCCCCTCACTCGGTGTGGTCTTTTCTTGCACCTCACTTCAACAGCAGTTCACCTAGTCACATTCTTTCTGCTTTCATCAAATAAATGCACCACCTTCCAAATTTCTATTAGAAAGAAAGATAATATTGTATTGTATTGTCTTATTATATATCCTTTCATTTTACTATGCATTCTAGTGTGTCTAAATCCACTGATGCTTCATTTTTCTACAATCTGGCACTTCTCAAATTGGTACTGCCCTCCATACATGTTTAGAACCCATGTATTATCATTGTAATCACTCACTAGTTACCCACTCAACTTTCTTGCCCCATTTTTCCTAGATCACCCTCCTTTGGATAAATCCCTACCTTGGTTAAACCCAACTATCTAGTCATACTATACTTTTCCCCATAAAGCTGAATGTTACTAAACAAAAGACACAGAGCCATGGTGTCAGGTCTAAATTTGAAAATCAAGACAAGAATTATTTGAAAATAATAACCAGAGAGTCAAAGGTCTCTCAATAATTCAAATATACTTCCAGAATACATTTGCTCACCTACTTACCAAAATGGACTTTTAATTTCTCTCCCCTCAGACCTTCAGCACAACTATGCCCCAAAGACACATGTACACATATACTCTCAGCTAGTGATATTATCTCATAATTGAGAAAAAGGAAGCAACTAAAGAGAAACTGCCTTACCTTACCACTAGCAAATTCACCACCTTCCCTGAATCTGTTACTACATTCTCTGGCTGTCCTTCCATTACATTGGATGAAGTATGCCTTCCCTGTGTACCCTTAAACTTGTGCTCTAGACCCCATTCTTTTTCTACTTTTCAGGGTATCCATTCAGTTCCTGGTAATCAATTTCTCCCTCTCTACTGAATCATTCCCTTCAAATATACACACTCTTCTTGATGTCACTATGATCATCATCTCCACTGACCCCATACAACCTCCACTGACCCCATGCTCCACCTCTAGTTTCTGGAGTACTTTCCTTCTCCTTTTATAGGAAAAGTTCTCGAGTGGCTTATTTATGGTCCAGTCTTTACTTCCTGCCATGCCAATTCTCCTTAGCCCATTATTTTTCCTACAAAATTGATTCTTCTTGCCAAGGTTATTAAGAATCATCACCAAAGTCCGCCACATTTCCAAATTTAGTTGGCAACTAAAATTCTTCATCTTATTCAAATTCTTTTTAAAAAATTTTATTTTATTTTTTCCATCTTATTAAAATTCTTGGCAAGATTAGACACTGTCAGTCACTCAGTTCTCCTTAAAATACATCCTTAAGTTTTGTGACTCCACATTTTGCTGTTTTTCTTCCTTATACCTGAATCACTTCTGCTTAGTCTCTTTTTATGACCCTGTCTTTCAGTTCAAAACTGAAAGGTTGGAATGCCTCAGAGATCCTCCAAAGACCCACTGTTCTCCATCTCCAGTGTTTTCCTTGGTGAGCTTTCATATATTCCCATAATTTTAATACTATCTGTAAAGACTACTGAATTTGTATATCCATCACTGACCTCTCCACTGAGCTCTAAACTCTAAGCTGTAATTAACTGTAATTCTGTGATTGACATTTCCACTTGAATATCTAATCATCTTATTAATCCCAACATGGCCAAACAGAACCTTGATTCCCTTGATTTTATCCCCATTGGGCACTTTTGAACTCCTTCCCTGCCATTATCTCCACCAACCACCTGGTGTTTAGGTACAACATTTAGCATCATTTCAATTGATCTCTGCCCCTCATTCTCCTCCCTCACTTGAAATCCCTAAACAAGTTACTTCAGCCTCAACTCCAAAATAGATTTTAAATCTATCCACTCCTTTTCATCTCTCCGGCACCAGCCACTTCCAGCTGCAATCATTATTACCTTCATGATTGTTCTAATATACAAGAGAGCTTATTTCCATTGCTGGAACTATCTTTTCCACTATCACTTCCATTGCAAAAATATCATTTCAAAACATAAATCTTATGTTACACATGTATGTAACACAACATATCCCACACCCGTACACGCACACACAAACACATTCTTAAAGCCCATCATTTATTTCCCTTTGTACTCAGAATAAAATCTAAAGTCCTTCTTGTTGCCTAGAAGAACCAATAATGACATGACCCAGTTCTACCTTTCTAGCTTCAGGACCTACTGCTCTCTCCCAATCACATTATACTTCAGCTCTAATAGCTTTGTTTTTATTCCTTGAACTCACCAAATTCTCTCCGTCTCAAGGCCTTTGTACTTATTCTTGTCTCTGCAGCTCTTTCTGGGGCTGGCCCTTACTACAGCTCAAACTCTGTCTTCACAGAGGCACCATCAGTCTGCAATATACCACTCTGCTTTAGTTTCTTCATAGCAATGATCCCTTTATGAAACTCTCTCACCCATTTTTTGTTGTGTTTACTTTCTTTTTTCACCTGTCATCACTAAGTCAAGAACCTTACGTATTTTTTTTACTACTGTATCTAGAGCCTAGACTATCTAGAGCATAGTAGACACTAAATAAATATGTGTGGAAGGAGGAAAATGTGAAGGAAGGAAAATTTAATGATTTTCTCATAAAGGTAATGACACAACTAGTTGTACAGTTTCTCTAACATCCATCTTTCCAACTTCCCCAACTAAATTTCATCTCTGCAAGTTTATGCATAACAAAGTACAGAGTACAGCTTAGCTCAGAGGCATGGTTCTGTTAAATAAAACTAATCTGACAGGATCAGACCACTGGGGTTTAGCCATTCACATTCTGGATGGCTGGAAATGATAGTGTGCCAAACCTCCTTGGGTACTCAGTGAACCACACTCTCCACCATCTCCCTACACACTCCAGGCAATTACCCATCTGGTTTGCCTGGCTCACCCAGTTGTATTTGAATGAGGTTTTCAGCTGAAAGTGAATGGTGTGTGTCCAACCTGAAAGGCAGCCTCCGGCAATTGCATCCCACGCCTGCTTTCAACTATAGCCATTCTCTCCAGACAGGGTTCAGAATCCTCCCCATAAGCAGCAGGACAGGTAAAGACAGAGGAGGGAAAGGGGAGCCTATGTAGGAGTCAGGGGACCTGGGTTTGAGTCCTTGTCTGTCTCAAGTTCACTGTGACCTGATGAAATCCATGCACCCCTCTAGGTTTGCTTCCCAGCTACAAACTATGGGGTTCATACTAGGTAACTCTAGGAATTTCTTCCAGTTCTAACATTCCAAGCTTATAAACCACCAAGTGGCAAGCATTTGCTGGGTTGCAAATTCTTCAACCCAAGAAGCCAATCTCCAACCTGGGATGAGTGGCGACATTACCACCATGTGGGTTTTTTATATTTGCCCAGAACCTCATAATTGCGAGGTTACCCTCACCACACCCCTTTTACATACATGGGTGACAAACACTAATTACCCTGCTTTGCTGGAGGAGGAAAGATGGCACAGAATGATTAAATGACTCACCCACTATTTACCAAGAGCAGTGGTTTGGCAGGGACCAGAAATCCATGAGTTTCTGAGTTGCAGACCTGAGCTCAGGATATTAGGCCACAGGACTCTGCTGGAGCATACCAGTGTTTGGCTTCACTTGTTTTTTATTCTGGAATAGATGAAAAACACTCATGATTGCATTCTCTTTTTTGAGTGATTCACTGCTGTTAGTGCTAATGGAATTGGATAAAAGAGAGAAAGGTCTATTTACTTCACCCAAAAACCTAGGAAAATTTTGTGTGGGCAGGCAGTGAGGTACACAGGGAGAGTCTGGACTTTGAAGTAAGAGAAACTTGTCTTTGTTTTGTGAGCAAAAAATTTCCAAGTATTAAGAAAGCACAAAAAGCATAAAGATGTGTAAGACTCAATTCCACTCATAGCTCTGCAAGACCTAATTCTCTGAGTCTTGCTTTTCTCATCTGTAAAATGTAACTGATAGAACTTGCCCATGATATCCTTGCAAGTATGGAAAGTGATGAGAAAAGGCAGTTACTCACATTGTGGTTCTTCAGTTAATTAGCACCTTTTCCTCTTTTCCTTATCTAGGGAACACAAAATTGGGTGTCCCTACACACACACCCAAAGTCCCCTGCCTCTCACCATCACCCAGTGAAGAACGACCAGACTACAGGCCACTAAAGCAGGTGACCAATCATCCATGGGGTGAAGGGATCCCCTGGGATCTCATGTTTCAGACTTGCTGATGACATAGGGTATCTTAAAAATTAGTAACTGACCCTGTATCTCCACCTGTAACACTGGAACTAACCAAACTGTCCCGGAAAATATTCTGGAAGAAAGGGTCTCTGAAAGGTATACAGACTCCTGCACATAAAACATAGACTAAATGCTATGGTTTTGTTTTTTGTTTTTGTTTTGTTTTTGTTTTGTGTTTTGCAGTCTTTCATGTTACACTCAAACATTTCTATTCCTCTGAATAGCCACTTCAGCCTTCTTATCCATCAGCTAGTCCCTATCATGCCACCCCAGAGACATCTGCAGAAGCCAGAGGAGAAGAAAAAGAGACACAAAGTAGGGAAGGAACATAGTTCATAAATAAGGCAAATGTCTTAGTTTGTTTCCTTTTCTTACTTTCTGAGATTTGGAGAATCACATTTTTCAATATCAGCCTTCTGTTTTTAACATACATTGTTAAAAAGAGGGGACTCAGAATGACAAATGAGAGGTATGTTTACACTGAGGTGGTCTGTGTCCTTCTGGTGATAAGCCCTGGAGCCTTGGAGGCTGAGTTGAGAGACAGGCTTTCAGGCCTGCACCCACCACCAGCCGGCTGTGTGGTGATCTGCAGGAGTGCGGACTCCTATAATGAACTGAGACTCAGTTCCCTCACCTCTATATAAGTAGGCTAAGAATAAACTGTCCCCAAAATGCTTACTAGCACTAAAGTCCTATGAATCCTGGAATAACATAAACAGAAGCTGACACACAGTATCCACACATACCTTATATTCACAATGTTGGGGGTCCATAGAGCCAAAGGACCTATATCCTCATGCCCTCTGCTATAACATTTTCATTTTTTCTTTGATGTAGAAATAGATTTTATATCCCTGAGAGAAATATAAATGTATATAAGAACTATGTATTCCAATACATCAGTATCATTAACAAATTTCCTAGGTATTATAGATTAAAACAAAAAATAAGCCATGAGAAACTCTGGTCTAGACATACATATCCCAGACTATTAACCAGGTAAGAGAGCAAAACACAGGAAAAGACACTTAGAGTATTTGAAAGAAATTAATAATGAATATGCCACTTAAAATAATTATTCTCAAGTATAAGAAAACTTTTAAAAAAAATTCAGATTCCTGAGCACTACTCCATACCTAAGTCAGAACTATGGGAAGGGAGACTAAATGGCTCACGTACAGGTACATTTTCAAAACTCCTAAGGCCGTGCTGCTGATTGCTCATGTCTGGAAACCACAGTTAGAAAGCAAAATCTCAGCAGCCAAGTCTGGCAAATAATGTCGGTCCCTCTCCTCAGTGCCCAGCAGAAGTAATTTCTCCTCTCACTTGTGAACATCTGTGATAATCATCACGGAGACCTGGCTTGTTTGTTAATGGGAGGAAGAAAAGCTATTTACCTAGTTTGCAAGCCAAGGGAGAGCTTAATTAATGTCAGAGCAGATATGATTTCCTCCTCTCTCCTTGCCCTAGGAACTCAGGGATAACGAGAGGATTTTTAATTAATGTTTGAAAAGCATTCAGAGATCCCTGGATGAGAGGTGCTGGAGAAGGGCACAACATGATTATTATTGTTATTAATAGTAGTTTTATTAATAGAAATAATGAAGTTCTCTAAAGCAATTTTTTAAATAAATTCCTGACATCAGTCATCAGAACATTTTTGTGGCAAGAATTTTTGAAAAGAATGAAGGAGAAAGGGAAAAAAAGATACAAGGAAAAAAATGCTTTTTTTAAACCATTAGAACTGGGTAACACTTTGAGGTTCTAACATAAGGACTCCATGAAAAGTTCTTATATTTTTCCAAGGTAAATTAAAATACAACTATTAATTTCGATGTTACCAGCGAAAAATAATGAAGGGACATAGTTATGAAGGAAAGAACCCAAGTTTGGGAAATGCAAGTTCAGAATTTGGGGCTTATCATTGCCTATTTACTGGCTTACCACTTACTAATTATTTAACCTTGGGCAAATCACATTATCTATGTTTCCTTATTGATAAAATAGGGAGATACTGAAACATGTCCTGCCCAACTCCCAGGTTAATGAAGATGAATGGAGATGATAAATGTGGAAATTTTTTATATGTCTGTAAGTTGTTCAGCAGATATTATTAATGATAACAATGATTGCACCAAAAATTCACCTTGCAAGATGGAAGAAATGAATGTACATTATTTATAACAGATTTTTTTAAATATACTGTTTTAAATTATGAAGTAAAATTGTTCTTCAAGGCTTACAATAAAAAGCAGCTTCAGGAAGTTTAGAAAGTTAAAGAAGTTTTCAAGTCTTACAGTGAAAAGTAGCTGGCCCTGTCCATCCCTTCCACCATAGTCCTTATTTCCAGAGACTCTCCTTTTTAATTATTCAGCTGTTTCTTTTGATGTTTACCACTATAATGCCAATCAATATGATTGAACTGCTATATCTAGCCCTGTACAAATGTTAAACACTATTTGTTTCCTACTATAATAGATATATTAATTCTCCTATACTACCACCTTCATTTGGCTCCCTCCTTTCTACAGATATAGTTACATTTACTTCTGTTAAAATTAATATTTACTTTTTTTTTTTAAAGATTTTATTTATTTGAGAGAGAGAGACAGTGAGAGAGAGCATGAGCGAGGAGAAGGTCAGAGAGCGAAGCAGACTCCCCATGGAGCTGGGAGCCTGATGTGGGACTCGATCCCGGGACTCCAGGATCACGCCCTGAGCCGAAGGCAGTCGTCCAACCAACTGAGCCACCCAGGCATCCCTAAAATTAATATTTACTATTTACAACATTACTATTGCATAAATGTTATTAATTATTAACCAACTAGCATACTACTATTACATTCCTCTCTTATAACAACTCTTTGTTTTTCCTAGGGTTATTAATTGCCTAACATTTTAAAAACTTGATTACATTTCTGTTTACTTCACACTGAGTTCATTCTGTATTCTTCCAGAGCTATTAACTTCTCTTAATACTACTGTATTTTCTACCTTGTCAAATGCATTAGATAATATAACATTTTTCTTTTAATTTTCCCTAGACACTCACCTCCCTTGTATTCTTACGGTAACTGAACAATACTATGTCAGAAGCCATGAAAATAGTAGTGAATCCTTCCATCTATGGGCTCCCACACTGTGACTACAAGGCATGTGTGAAATCTGTACATAAGCCTCTATATATGTTGTTCCGGGATTCATAAGACTTTAGATCTAGTAAGCATCTTATGGACAATTTATTCCTCTCATACTTACTATACAGAGGTAGTGAAATTGAGTTTACTCTCTGATAGTAGAGGCAGATCTAAAAGCACATCTCTCAGGTTTAGTTTTGCCAAAATGAAGGATCACTGATACTTCTCTTATTCATATTGTAAATGACAGGTATATAAGAACCTGCCACCAAGAATACTATTCCCAGCAAAAGTATCCTTCATAAATGAAAGAGGTAGATATTTCCAAAGGGGAAAAAAAAAGTCATGGAGGTTTATTACCTCTAACCTGCCTTACCAAAAGAAAAAATGATAAAGGGGGTTCTTCAAGTTGAAGTGAAAGAACACTAAGAACAACATGAAAATATATGAAAGTATAAAGCTCACTAGTAACAGGAAATATATAGTGAAATTCAGTATACCCTAATACTGTAATTGTTTATATAAAGCGGTTTTATCTCTAGTATAAAAGTTTAAAAAGCAATTATTAAAAATAACTATAGCTATCATAATTTATCAATGGATGTAAAATATAAAAAGATATAATGTGTGACTTCGATAATATAGTAGTATGTGGAGGAAGGAGAATTAAAAGGGTAGAGTTTTTGTATGAGATTGAAGATAAGCTGTTATAAGCTTAACACAGACTATTATAACTATAAGAAGTTTTATGTAAGCCTCATGGAACCATGAAGAATGAACCTATAGTAGATAAACAAAAGATAAAATGAAAGGAATTAAAGCATGTCAGTACAGAAAAATAAATCACAAAGGAAGATAGCAAGAGAGGAAGAACAAAGGAATTAAGTGAACAGTCAGAAAACAATTAACAAAATAACAATAGTAATTTTCTACCTATCAAAGATTAGCAATATTTTACTTATCAAAAATTAAATGTAAATGTACTAAATTCTCCAATCAAAAGACACAGAGTGGCTGCATGGACCAAACCAAATAACGCCAAACAAAACAAAAAACAAAAACAACAAAAAATCCCAAGATCCAACAATATATTGCCTACAAGAGATTCACTTTAGCTTTAAGGACACATATAGGCTGAAAGTAAAGGACAGAAAAAAGATATTCCAGGCAAATGGTAATCAAAAGCAAGTGAAATGCATAACAATGGCTATATGTGTTTCAGATAAAGTAACCTTCAGTCAAAATTAGTCATAAGAGATGAAAAATGTAACTATATTATAATAAAAGTGTGAAGAGGATATAACGATTATAAATATATATGCACCCAACATTGGAACATGTAAGTATTTAAGGCAAATATTAACAAAACAGAAGGCAACAAAAATTAAAAAATTAATTTTAGACTGAAATTATATTAAGTATCTTTTTTAGCTACAATGGATATGAGACTAGAAATCAATAACAGGAAGAAAACTGGAAAACTTGCAAATACATGGAAATTACACACCACACTCCTGAAAAACAGAAGGGTCAACAAAGAAGTCAAAGGGGGAATCAGAATGAATCTTGAAACAAACAAAAATGAAAACACAACATACCAAAACTTACTGGACACAGCAAAGGCAATTCTAAGAGAAAAGTTTATATAGTAAATACCTAAGTTAAGAGAAACAAAAGATCTCAAATAAACAACCAAACTTTACAGCTCAAGGAATTAGAAAAGAAGAAAAAACTAATCTCAAAGTTATATAAGGAAGAAAATAATAAACATCAGAGCAGGAAAAATGAAATAGAGACTAGAAAGACAATAGAAAAAAATAAAAACTAATAAGCTAGTTTATTAAAAAGGTAAGCAAAGTCACACTGTTAGCTAGACTAATCAAGAATAAAAAGAAAGGAGTCAAATAAACAAAATTATATATGAAAGAGACAACATTAGAACTGACACCACAGAAATATAAAGAATTATAGAAGGCTACTATGACTGTTAACAAATAGGACAACCTAGAAGAAAATTAATAAATTCCTTGAAACATACAACCTATGAAGACTAAATCTGAAAGAAACAAAATCTGAACAGAAAAATAACAATTAAAAAGATTGAATCGGTAATAAAAAACCTCCCAGCAAAGAAAAGCCCAGAACTAGATGGCTTCACTGCTGAATTCTACCAAACACTGAAAAATTGATGCCAATCCTTCTCAAACTCTTCCAAAAAACTGAAGAGAGGGGATTACTTTCAACTCATTTTACAAGGCCAGCAACACCCTGATACCAAAGCCAGATAAGGACACTACAAGAGAAGAAAATTAGAGTCACTAGCCCCAATGAACATAGATGCAAAAATTCTCAACAAAATACTAGCTAATCACATTGGCAGCACATTAAAAGGATCAAACACCATGAACAAGTTGAGATTTATTCCTGGGATGCAAGGACAGTTCAACATACACAAATCAATAAATATAATATACCACATTATTAGAATAAAAGATGAAATTCCTCTGATCCTCTCAATACATGGAGAAGAAACATTTGAGAAAATTCAAATTCTTTCATAATAGAAGCTCTCAACAGAATGTGTATATAAGGAGCATACCTCAACATAATAAAGCTACATATAACAAAAACAACTAACATAATACTCACTGATGAAAAGCTGAAAGCTCTTCCTCTAAAACCAAGAATGGGAAAAGGGCACCCACTCTCACCATTCCTATTCAATATAGTCATAGATCCTAGCCAGAGTAATTAGGCAACAAAAAAAGGCGGGGGGGGGGATGGGAGGGCATCCAAATTGGAAAAGGAAAAAGTCGAATAGTCTGTTTGATGACGGAACAATTATATATATAGAAAACCGTTAAGATTCAACCAAAAAACTGTTAAACTAATAAATTAATTCTGTAATGATGCAGAATACAAAATAAGAATACAAAAATCAGTTGCATTTCATTGCAAACAAACTATCTGAAAGAAAAATTAAGAAAATGATTGCATTTACAATAGTATCAAAAATAAGATACTTAGAAATGAATTTAATCAAGGAGATGAAATATATGTACACTGAAAAATGTGAGACACTGATGAAAGAAACTGAAGAAGACAGAAACAAATGGAATGTTACATTGTGTTCATGGATTGGAAAAATTAATATTGTTAAAATGTCCATCTTACACAAAGCCATCTATAGATTGAAAGTAACCCCTATCAAAATGCCAATTTTTTACAGAAATAGAAAAAACAATCCTAAAATTTGTAGAGAACAAAAAAAGATTCCAAGTAGAGAAATCTTGAGAAAGAACAAACTGGAGGCATCACACTTTCTATTTCAAACTATAATCCAAAACAACAGTGATAAAACAGTATGGTAGTAGCATAAAAACAGACATACAGACCTAAAGAACAAAACTGACAACTTGGGAATAAAACCATGCATATAAGGTCAACTGATATTTTAAAAAGGAGCTAAGAGTACTAAATTGTGAGAGGACAATCTTTTCAATCAATCATGCTGGGAAAACAGGATATCAACATGTAAAAAATAAAATTGGCACTCACAAAAATTAACTCAAAATGGAGCCAAGACTTAAGACTGGAATGTAAAATTCCTAGAAGAAAACACAGGAAAAAGGGTCCTTGACATTGGTCTTGGTAATGATTTTTTTTATATGACACCAAAAGAGCAAGAAACAAAAGTAAAAATAAACAAGTGGGATGATAAAAAGAAATAGTATCTTTGCAGCAAAGGAAAAATCAACAAAAAAGAGGTAACCTACAGAATGGGATAACATGTATGTATGATAAGGGGTTAATATTCAAAATATATAAGGAATTCATAAAACTTAATAACACAAAAAATATAATCCAATTTTTAAATGGACAAAGGACCTGAAGAGATACAAATGGCTGACAGGTACCTGGAAAGATGTTCAACATCACTACTTATCAGGGAAGTGAAAGTCAAAACCATGGTTTTTCACCTGAGACCTGTTAGAATGGCTATTATCAAAAAGACAAGTGATAACAAAAGCTGGCCAGGATGTAGAAACCCTGGTGCACGGCTGGTGGGAATGTGAATTGGTGCAGCCACTAGGGAAAACAGAAAGGAGGTTTCTCAAAAAGTTAAAAATAAAACTACCAATGATCCAGCAATCCTACTTCGGGTTATATTTCTGATAGAAACGAAATCACAATCTCAAAGAGATATCTGCATTCCCATGTTCACTACAACATTATTTACAATAGTCAAGACATGGAAATAAGTGTCCACCAACAGATGTATGAACAACAACCACAAAACAGTGGGATAGTATTCAGCTATAGAAAAGAAATTCTGCCATTCACAACAGCATGGCTGGAATTTGGAATCACATTACACTATGTGATTAGAGAAAGACAAATACTGTACGGAAATAAAAAAGCCAAACTCATAGAAACAGAGAGTAGAATAGTAATTGTCCTAGTGGTTAGGAAAATAAAGAGATGTTGGTCAAAGGGTATAAACTTCCAGTTATAGGCAAATAAGATTTGGAGAATCTAATATAAAGCATAGTGACTATAATTAACAATACTGTATTACAAACTTAAAAGTTGCTAAGAGAGTACACCTTAAATGTTCTCACAACAAAAGAAAAATGGTAATTATGTGAAGTGATGGTGTGTTAACTAACCTTACTGTGGTAATTATTTCATAATATATACATGTATCAAATTATCACATTGTATACCTTAAACTTATGTAATTACATGACATGTCTATTGTATCTCAATAAAGTTGGGGAAGATTTTACTATGAAGCTATAGTAATCAAGACAATATGGTACTCACGTAAGGACAGACATATATATACATGAACTAGAGTTGATGATCCAGAAATAATTCCTTACATTTATGATCAATTGATTTAGCAAAGGTCCTGATCAATACAGAGGTGGGGGAGGGAGGAAATGGTGCTGAAATAACTAAATATCCACATGCAAAATAATGAAGTTACACCTTCACCTCACAAAATATGCAAATACTAGCTTAACACTGTTCATAGACTTAAACAAAATTGCTAAAACTATAAAACTCTTCGTTGAAATCTTCAGAATAAATCTCTTTTACTTGGACTTGGCAACAGTTTTTTTGGAAATAACAACAAAAGAAAAAATACACAAATCATACTTTATTAAAATCAAATATCTTGTGCATCAAAATACCCTATCAATAGACTAATTGTAGTGGTCATTTCACCATATATATATATTGAATCATTATGTTACACAACTGAAACTAATACATGGTTATATGTCAATTATACATCAAGTTTTTAAAAGCCCACTATCAAAAGAGTGAAGAGACAATCCTCAGAAAGGGAGAAAATATTTACAAATCTATACCTGATAAATGTCTTATATGAAGAATATATAAAGGACTCACAAATCAACCATTAAAAGACAAATAAGCCAAGCAAAGGATATGAATAAGCATTTCCCCAAGGAAGATATTCTCCCAAGGAAAGGTCAACATCATCAGTTATCCTGAAAATGGAAATCAAGACCAGGAGATACCACTTCACATCTACCAGAATTGCTAAAATAAAAAAGACAAACAATAAGTGCCGCCAAGGATGCAGAAAAACTGGAACGTTTATACATTATTCCTGGAATTGTAAAATGATGCAGCCACTCTAGACAAACACTTTGGCAGTCCCTCAAAAAGTTCAAGTGTTTCCATATGATCCAGAAATTCTATCCCTAGATACTTACCCAAAAGAATTGAAAACTTATGACCCCACAAAAACTTGTACACCTATGTTCATAACACCATAATTGATAATAAATCATATCCATACAATGGAATATTATCCACCCATATAAAGGACTGAAATATCAATATATGCTACCAGTATTTCAGTAAAGAACACTGAACACATTTGGCTAAGTGAAAGAAGCCAATTACAAAAGGCTTCTTTTATATTGTATGGTTCATTTTTTATTAAATGGTGAGAAGAGGCAAATCCGCAGGGAAAGAAAGCAGATTAATAGCTGTCAGCAGCTGGGGGTTTCTTACTGAGGTGCCAAAAATGTTCTGTATTAAGATGGCAGTGATGTTTGCACCATCTACAAACACAGTAATAAACCACTGAATAGTACATTAAAAAAAACTTCTCATATAGCTTATCACACGCCATGACATATGTTAAAATCTATTTGAAGATTATGGGAAGATAGCAATATGTTGTGTTAGTAAAGATAGAATAATTACTATGTATAATAAAAATTAGTTTCTTAATAACACATAAATTTCCTTTATTAAAAATATCATAACATCTTTTTAACCTAAAGCACTACTAATGCTGAATTTGCCTTATTAAATGATAATCTGTTTCATTTTTACTATCTAGATCTCTTCATAGAACATTTTTAGAAAAACGAATTTTCATCTTGAGCTTATTATCCTTGTTAATTGTCAAACTAAATGCACGTTTGTGTCTCTAAGTGTGTATACTGGCATAGAACAAAAAAAGAAATTCAGTCCATTAGTATCATCTCTTTAATCTTAAAACTTATCCTTTTCACCATTTTTCAGGTATTTTCTCAAATAATGAGTTTGTTTTGGAGTTGTATGGACATATCACTGACTTTTAAAAGAAATGTGATCCTTACACAAAGGGCTCCACGATTTCTTTTCTCTCAAACAATTCTACATCACAGAAGAACCATGCTGAGGGTACAGTCTACATCTGGATAGTTTCCATAATGCATTCTAATATTTTCATCAATAACCTCTTTTAATCTTGGTTATTGTCTGATTTGAAAACCAAGCCTAAGCATATCAGTACTCACTCAAAATTCTTGGCATGAGTTTAGATTCAATACACACTGCCCAAAAGAAGAAAAGAATAGAAAGGAAATGTAGAAAATGGCATTCTTGGGCTCCTGGGTGGCTCAGTGGGTTAAAGCCTCTGCCTTCAGCTCAGGTCATGATCCCGGGGTCCTGGGATCGAGTCCCGCATCGGGCTCTCTGCTCAGCAGGGAGCCTGCTTCCTTGTCTCTCTCTGCCTGCCTCTCTGCCTACTTGTGATCTCTGTCTGTCAAATAAATAAATAAAATCTTTAAAAAAAAAAAAGAAAAAAGAAAATGGCATTCTTGCAGCTAAAAGACAATGGGGGAAAACTTACTACTGAAAGGAGTAAAGAGAAAGGTACTATTGATGGTCATCAAGTGGTTGTCATTCTCAACACTGGCCCACTGAATGATGTCCAATCTGCACTGAGAATCTTGAGGGTTTGGGTTCCTTTAGCTCTTCAAAACAATGACATCATCCCACAAGAGGCAGAAAGGAAATGCCTTCCATGAAATTATAAACTTTTATTGAATAGCATTAAACTAAGTCAATATTACTGTGATGGTTTTGTTGTAGCTACTAGTACTAACTTGCATTTTGACCATGGTATGTTCAAAGCACATACATTTATTTAATTTTATTATCACAGTCATCATCTAAAGTCAGAAGAGATTAGGTATTATTAGTATCACTGACCACATAAATAAATTGAAATACAGATATAACTTCTTGGTTTTGCGACCTGTTCACAGGCTCCCACATGTTTCTTTCCTAAAGCTGTTTCTTTGTAAAAACACCACAAAAACATGTGGACATAAACCAGTGACATGATGTAACCTATTCTTTAATAAACATTTATGTATTTTCAGACTAGTTCCTAAGAACAATTTATACCTGGTAAGAATAACAAAGAAGAATGCAAAAAACCTTTAAGTCCAAATATATTCTGTCACATGGAGTACCCTGAACACTCAATACCAGATGCTTAAGAAAGTACAAAAGAAAAGAGCCAGTATTCAGCACCAGCTATGGAAGGCCTCTTCTTCAGTTTGTGTGTATACCCGTCTCTTAGAGAATACTGACTGTGTGAGACACTGTGCTCCAGAGATTACTTGTGCGTTTCTGCATGAAAAGGATCTAAGCTGTGATAAGATGTTATTGATGCATTTAATACATTTATAAAGAAATTACTCTAAAAGTTTTGGAGAATGAGAATAAGAGGCTGATGTTTCAAGTCTCTACTTTTAGGATGAATTTTCTTAAGGGAACAAATACACTATGTATACATATAATTTTTTTGCAATTATCATTGTTCAGTAAATATTTAATATTAATCTCTATGTCAGGTTTATTCTTGGCACTGAAGATACAGCCTTAAACAAGAACTAGAAGGCCTTTGCCCTGAAGGAGCATATTTTACAGTAAATGGAAATGGCCAATAAGCAAATACAAGAAATAAAAGACTACTGGAGAGTGGATACTTATAAAGAGAGAACCAATACAGGGCAATGCAAGAAAATATTTGAGTAGTTATATTTGATTGGATAGTCAGGGAAATCCTCTGCAGAAGGTGTTATTTAAGCTGATATTTAAATTATCAGAAGAAACAAATTGAGCAGAGATGTGGAAAGACCACCACAGTGTCCTAAAATGAAATGAGCTTGTAGCTTTTCTAGAAATAGTCTTTGGGTTGCTTTTTTTAGTAATCTCCTCCCCCATCATCTTTTTATGTGTAAACTCAGCCTTTGTTGAAAGCAATCTGTGGCAAAGTGGTACCATTTTCCTTAGAAAATAAAAATAAATATGTAGATAAGTTTTCTTAATTAAAAAATGGAATGAACCTGAGTTGGTGAAAAACAAAAGAAGTCCATTGTGGCTAAATGATAGGGGTTACCAGATGGTGTTGGAGAGTAGGCAGGAGCCAGATTACAATGGGATGTTGGTAAACTACAATAAGAATCTATTCATGTGCTGAAAGGAAAGGCCTAGCACAAAAGAAGAAATTGATGATGATGGGCAGAGGAGCATCATAACCTAACAACATAATACTAGTTTTTTACTTGCTCCTCTTTTGCTTTATGTGCTGTTTGAAGGTGACTTAACAGGAGTACAAGTATAATCACCCTATAAAAATAAAAATGGTGAAGTCTCCCAGTAAAGACAGCTTCATTAGTTTGGACTTTGATGCAAAATCTCTGCTCCAGACAATGAGCGATTATACATAAAAATGGAAATAGAAATACATAAAACTTTTATCTCAAAATCAAGATAAATATCTCTTGGATGACAAGGGAGAAAAATATAAAGTGGTCAGCTCAGCTGAAACCATGAGCTACAGACCTCTAAGTCTGAAAAAGACAGTGAGAGCCTGCAGGAAGAAAGAGACAGGAACCAGGTTATTACTTGGGGCAAGAGGCTTTGGTGAAGCTCTCTCCCTTTCTGGATAAAGGTTCCACCAATTGTCTAGAGCAGTGGTTCTACACTGGAGGATAAAGATGCTATTCATGGGGCACATGAGTGGCTCAGTCAGTTGAGCAGTCAGTTCTTGGTTTCGGTGCAGGTCATAATCTTGCAGTCATGAGATCAAGGCCCATGCAGGGCTTGGCACTCATCATGAAGTCTGCTGCAGATTCTCTCCCTCTCCCTCCAGCACATGCTCTCTCTCAAATAAATAAGTAAATGAAATCTTAAGGAAAAAAATACTACTCATATCTAATATAGAGAAACCAGTGATTTTGCAAAACATTCTACAATTAATACACACATGCACAAAAGCCCCCAAACAACTAAGAATTGTTTAGTGCAAAATGTCAATTGTTCCCATATATGAATAGTGAACTGCTGAGTGCCAGGTCTCAAAAATGAGAAACCTTGGTCTAAAGGCCCACTTTTAGTCACTTAAAGTGTAGAGACAGGAGAAAACACAGGCAAAGTCTCTCAACCAAAAAATAATAAGCCAAATTGTCCACTGGCTCTGGCATTGGATCTGTCAGTTCCCCCAACATCACTTAGAAGAAGGAGCTACATGATAAATAATGTGACCGGCTTACAGACTGCAGTCCTGAAAGGCAAGTACTAAACCCACAATAATGGAAGAGTGGGAACAGAGGAGTGAAGAAAATGCCCTTTTCAATCAAAATACCAAAACATGTGAAGAACTGCTAGGAAAGATGGAAAACAAAACTAACAATCAGAAGATAAACATAAACACACTTAAGATATAATTAGTTTTAAGGAAAACTAACAAAGATTTTTAAAGGATATTTACAATTATAACAGGGAATATAAGTATAAATATCAAAAAGAAACAAAGAGAGAAAAAATAAAACAAGAAGTTAAAATACAACAAAAATTCGTGAAGTGGATTTTATACTGGACTTGATATAGTCAAAGAGAACCAGACTATACCTGCCATTAGAATTTAAACTCCATGAGGGCAGAGATCCGTGGTCTTATTCCCTCCTGTACTGAAATCACAGTCAGCACAGTGCCTGGTCTATGGCATAGTGTTAATTAACATTTGTCAGCTGAGAGAAAGAATTACTTTGACTCGAGTTTTGTGAACATGGGACCTATTATTCTAATAAAGTATACGAAATACTCTTCTAAAAAAAGAAAGAGCGAGAACTGGGCTATAAAAGTTGTGAAATTCATTTAGAGCACAGAGAAAGTGAAATAAAAAAGAATAAAAAATATAAAAAGTCAGCTAGGGAACATAAAGGATAATCTTCAGGTTCCAAAATACATTGTATAAGAATTTCAGTAAAGATAAAAAAGGAAACGGCTGAAAATCAGTATCTATAAAGAAGAGCTGAGAATTCTCCAAGACTGGAGAAAGACACATACCCTCTAATCAAAACATATTCCAAACTCCAAGTCAGATAGATAAATATAAACTTATTCATAGTTATTCCACAGAATATCATATCTAGAAAAAATATAAAATCTTAAAACCAACAGAGAAATAGTACAATCAAAGCAAGTGAGTTCATCTATGAGAGAGTCAACGAAGATAAAATAATCCCTTTCAAATATTTTAGGAAAATGCCTGATAATTGAGAATTTTATGTTCAACCATACTATCTTTTAAGAATAGAAGTGAAATAAAGACTTTTTTATACCTACAAAGGCTATAAGAGTTTATCTCCCATAGACCCTCCCTAAAATAAATATTAAATGATAGTTTTCTGGAAGAAGAACATGAGGGAAGATCCTTGGGATCCAGAAGGAATGTGGAATGAAAGTAGAAAGTGCTTAGTTTTTTTTTTTTTAAGTAAAAAACCATGTCACTCACACATATTCATTCTTTGCAAAATAATTAGGATACCAGGGCCGCCTGGGTGGCTCAGGGGGTTAAAGCCTCTGCCTTCGGCTCAGGTCATGATTCCAGGGTCCTGGGATTGAGCCCCGTGTCGGGCTCTCGACTCAGCGGGGATCCTGCTTCCTCCTCTCTTTCTCTGCCTGCGTCTCTGCCTACTTGTGATCTCTGTCTGTCAAATAAATAAATGAAATCTTTAAAAAGAAGACATTATATGTTAATAAAAAATTTTTAAAAAATAATAATTAGGATACCAGTAAATTGGTACAACACTCTAGCTTTGTAAACAAATCTCCTATAAACTTAATCAAAGGCCAGTAATGAGTATTACAGTACCACCACAGGATCTACCCAGAAATATTATAAGGCAATAAATAAATAAATAAATAAATGCAGGAAACACACTGGAGAATAAAATGGAAAACACTCACTGAAATCTTATGATCATGTATTTTGTTACAAGTTTAAAATTTTTGAATTAGTTCTTCAAACGTTGAATACAAAGGAGATCTATAAGAGCTTGGAGAAACTATACCAAGACAACAAAAAGTGAAATTTTAGGGCGCCTGGGTGGCTCAGTGGGTTAAGCCGCTGCCTTCGGCTCAGGTAATGATCTCGGGGTCCTGGGATCGAGTCCCACATCGGGCTCTCTGCTCAGCAGGGAGCCTGCTTCCCTCTATCTCCCCTCTGCCTGCCTCTCCATCTGCTTGTGATCTCTCTCTGTCAAATAAATAAATAAAATCTTTAAAAAAAAAAAAGTGAAATTTTAAATTTCAAAGATCCAAAAGAAGTGGAAGAATAATATCACAATAACAGCCACATAAAGCTACTGGAAGTAGCTCAAGAATAATAGCCATTGTTTCAAATATACCAGAGGGAGGAGTGGACATAACTGAGCCAAGTGAAGCAATGAAAATAGACCAAAGATAGGAAAATAATAGCCAACATAGAGTTAACTGGTATCTGAAAGAAAGAGGAGCAAAATAATAGAAGAAAACAATTTGAAGAGAAAGTTTCACAGATAAAAGCCTTTACTTATAAATTAATTCTTAGGAAATACTAATCTTAGCAATCAATAGAAAGATATACTCTAGTAAAATTATTGGAGTTCAAGGATGAAAAAAGATGAATAAAGTAGGTAAAGTCTAGTAAAATTTGTTGGATTTTAAAGATGAATAAAGAGTCCTTTGCTTGACCAACAAAAAAAGTCAAGCCATCAAAAAAGAGGTGACAATTTTGGCAGGCCTCAGACTTTTTTTCCATAGCAAGCCTTAATATGAAGAAACTATAAAGCAAATCCATATGAAGTTTGAAGAAAGTGTGATGTAAGACATAACCAGACCAACTATAGCCCAAATATAAAATATTTGTCCCAAAGAGACAAATAATTTTTTTTTAAGATTTTGTTTATTTACTTGACAGAGATCACAAGTAGGCAGAGAGGCAGATGGGGGGCGGGGGTCTTGGCGGGGAAACAGGCTCCCCGCTGAGCAGAGAGCCCAACACGGGGCTCAATCCCAGGACCCTGGGATCATGACCTGAGCCAAAGGCAGAGGCTTAACCCACTGAGCCATCCAGGCACCCTGAGACAAATAATTTTTAAAATGAAAAATTTAAATATATTTTCCAACAGTTATCTACAGAAATTACCAGAGAATGAACAAAAAAACCTATGGCATAAGAATTAAAGCTGAGTATTAGATCCATCTTATCATAAAATTAAGACTAAAATAATGTGGAGACTACAGTTACAAAAGACAATATAACTGTAAAACTTTTATTAATAAAGCTGATAGAAGGAAAGATGAGAAAGAGTGAATGTGGGTGGATTTCTTCAACTATTATCACCAATATCAAAAAATATTCACATATAATAAATCAAGTAATAGTGGTCTAAAAATATTTAAGAACATCAGATAACATTAATGGAAATAATATATTCAACAAAAAACTGAGTGGCAAAATAGGGATAAAAATGGAGAATTTAAAATTGTACTAATTCCACCATTGATTATAGAAAGGAATCAATAAATATAGTTATTGGTTCATAAACCAAACACAGAGGACCAGGAAAGACTGAAGACAGAAGCAGGCCACTGCAGATGGGCAGGTGGCAGTTTTATCAAGCAAGGGAACTTATGAGGCTTGGGCAGTCAAACAATGAGTAGCTCTCCACAGCTACTGCCAGAATCTTCAGAGTTTATATACAGAGATGTTAACAGGGTTCAGGTGTTCTCAAGGACTTACTGATGTTCCAAGGCCATGACCTTGAAAGGGACCCCTGGCTGTGGAAATTGTGGGCAGAGCATGCATCCAAGGATAGGGGAGGGTTAAGGAGCCCCCAATTGCTAGATTGCCCAGATCTAGCTTGAGGGTCAACCATTGATCATGACCTCTCGATGACTTCCTCTATAGTTCATAAACATTTTTAAAAAATTACTAAAACAAAAACATAATCTCTGAAACTATATATACACAGAAGTACAAACCTTATGAAGGTAAGAATATAGGAGTGATAAAATATAACAGAATTAAGGATAAACATATCTCATATCAATAAATACACCATATGTCTTATACATATAGTAAAATACAATAGTATGTTAAAAGACAAGGGCAAAGCAAGATTTAATTCACTGTGAACTGAAAAGACACACTGTTCTAATCTAGGCTTCCCTGAAAAAGGAGCTGATATAGGTAGTTAATTTGGGGAAGTAATCCCAAGGATCAAGAGTAGAGGGCTGGGATAGGTGAATCAGGGAAAAGGTGTGTCATGGAGCATATTACCACTAAACCTCTATGCATCCATGTGAATATATCAACTGTCCCTCTAAAACATGGAAAAGGAGAATATTTATTTTGGTCACCTGTCCTCTATTAGTCATGAATTACTACTGATGATAGTAGCTGAGCAGGTATGTAGATACTTAGCTTCACATCACAGAGGAGGTGAGAGGCTGTCAGATCACCCACACAAAGAGCCAGCTGCAGTAACTACTGGGGTAAAAAGTGGGCTCAGGGAATAGGACATAGGGCACAAGCTGTCCATGATACACACACCCAAAGGGAGTGGCTCAGATAGGTTGAAAATAAAACAACTCAGCAAAAGCTTATTGCGTATTTTACATGGAAGAAAAATTCAGACAAAGTTGAATTTAGGGTAAATATTATTTAAAGGATACACTTCATAGGGAAAATCTAAAAATCACATATTTCTTTGAACCAAATAACATGTAGTCATTATCATAAAGCAAAAACTACAGAAAACACAGAGAAAGAGACAGAAAGCAAAATCAAAATAAAATTTCAGGAACAACTGGGAGTCCAAGAAATCAAAGTGAAATAGGAAGAATATTTAGAACATAAAAATTAAATAGAAAAAAGGAGAAAATATAAAAAAGTTACTTCAAAACAGTAAATGGCCAGGTCCTTTCATCAAGAAATTCTACCAAACATTTTTTTGAAATATAATATATAACACTATATTAGTTTCAGGCATAGAACATAATTATTTGATATGCGTACATATAGCAAAATGATCAACACAATAGATTTAACATCCATCAAAGCACATAGTTTACAATTTTTTTCTTGTGAAAAAGAGCTTTTAAGATCTATTCTCTTAGCAAACTTCAAGTACAGTATTATTAACTATTATCATCATGCTGTATATTACATCCCCTTCACTTACGAAGAAACAGATACCCTCAGTACTATTTCAACTCTTCCAGAAAAAAGAATTTTTTTAAAGGGAAAGCACCCAAATAATCTTTACTAAGCAAATGTAACAACAGTACCAAACCCTATCAAAAACTGAACCCACAAAATAGGAAACTACAAATCAATTACCTTTACAAGTATTGATGAAAATGTCACAAAAATATTAGCAAATGGAATATAGGAGAATTTTCTAAAATAATAAACCATGATAAAATGTTTTATTCAAAGACTATAAAATAGATTAATATTAGGAATCTCTTCTTATAATTCACCATATTTATTTTCTGTTTTGTGGATAGAAAAATTATACAAAACTACATAATTGCTGAAAAGGCATTACAAATTTTAACAACTATTCTTCATTAAAAAATTTTAAAACCAAATACATGGCTATTTCTGTGTATATGTATCTCTGTGCATATGTGTATATGATAGGGAAGCACAACTAGAAAATTTCTCATTAAAGTTCTAGAGCAAAACATTTTTTTTCACATTTATGTTTAATATTGTTCCAGAAGAAATGGCAAAAAAAAAAAAAAAGGGAAAGAAATGAGGTATCAAAAACAGGAAAAATGAAGGTTAGGATTTTCCCCTATTTGAAGGAATTGTTTGTTCATCATTGTTATTATTAACTGGAAACTCCAAAAAGAATCAAGTGAAAAGAAATTTCAAATAGCAAGATAAATTACTTAATTTCACTAGGTAAAAAATAATATATAGAAATCAAAAGTTTTCATATATAAAAACAAGTTAGTAAATATAATGGAAGAAAAACCAATAGGATACAAAAAAACAAAATACCTAGGAAATGAATTTAACAAGAATTGAATAAGAAATCCATAGGAAGAAATCTTCAAAACAGTACTAAGGAATCACAAAAAGACAAATATATAGAATCACGTTCTTGATTACATACCAAGATGTCCGTTTTCCCTGTGTTGATCTGTATTTAATGGAACTCACCCTGAAGAACACAAACAGTTTATTTTTCACAAGACAAGCTGAATCTAATATTTCTATAAAAACATTAACAAGAACATCCAGGAAAAGTCTGAAAGAGTGAGGAAGAGAAAATTGCACTAACCTATACTAAATCTTATTATAAAATTACAGTACTTAACAATGCTGATACATGAGTAGACAGATCATACAAATAGAATTGAAAGTCCAAAATTGAACCTCAGAGTAACCTAATATAAGATAAATGTGGTATTTTATTTCAATGAAAAAAGATAGATTATTCAATAAATTGTTTTGAGATACGAGGTTTGCTTCCTCGAGTTCTACCTCACATTTACATAAAAAAAAAACTAATTTCAAATAGATCAAAGATTCAAATATCAACCTTGTAAGAAAGCACTACATGAAATTATGGGAAAACTTTTTTTCTATATAATTTTGAAAGAAGATCTTTCTAGGTAAGACAAAAAGCTCAGAAACCCGAGATGTAGAAATTAATAAATTTGACTAATCAGGGGCGCCTGGGTGGCTCAGTGGGTTAAAGCCTCTGCCTTCAGCTCAGGTCATGATCCCAGGGTCCTGGGATCGAGCACCACATCGGGCTCTCTGCTCTGCGGGGAGCCTGCTTCCTCCTCTCTCTCTCTCTCTGCCTGCTTGTGATCTCTGTCTGTCAAATATATTAAAAAAAAAAAAAATTTTTTTTGACTAATCAAAAGGGTTTTTGTTAAATTATCTGCTAGGCAAAAAATACCAGGAATTATATCAAAAAGGTAACTACAGGCTGAGAGAAATATTTGAGTCTCATTTCACAAAGGCCTAATTCCTTTTTTTAATTGAAGTTCAATTAATTAACATATATTGTTTCAGAGGTACAGGTCTGTGATTCATCACTCTTACATATAATACCCAGTGCACACTCTCCCCAATGTCCATCACCCAGTTACCCCATCCTTCCACTCCCCTCCCCTCCAGCAATCCTCAGTTTGGTATGATTAAAAATCTCTTAGAGTTTGTCTCCCTCTCTGATTTCATCTTGTTTCATTTTTTCCTCCATCCCCCTATGATCCTCTGCCTTTCTTAAATTCCACATATCAGTGAGATCATATGATAATTGACTTTCTCTGAATGACTTATTTCACACAGCGTAATAACTTCTAGTTCCATCCATGTCATTAAATTGCAAGATTTCATTTTTTGATGGCTGTGTAATATTGCATTGTATACATACACCACATCTTCTTTATCCATTCATCTGTCAATAGAAATCTGGGTTCTTTCCATAATTCAGCTATTATGGACATTTCTGCTATAAACATTGGGGGATGGGTGCCCCTTTGGATCACTATATTTGTATCTTTGAGGTAATAACCCAGTAGTGAAATTTCTGGTTATAGGGTAGCTCTATTTTCAACTTTTTGAGGAACCTCCATGCTGTTTTCCAGAGTGGTTGCACCAGCTTGCATTCCCACCAACAGTGTAGGAGGGTCCTCCTTTCTCTGCATCCTCACCAACACTTGTCATTTCCTAACTGGTTAATTTTAGCCATTCTGACTGGTGTGAGGTGGTGTCTCATTGTGGTTTCAATTTGTATTTCCCTGGTGCCAAGTGATATTGAGCAATTTTTCATGTATCTATGGGAATTTGGATGTCTTCTTTGAAGAAATGTCTGCTCATGTCTTCTGCCCATTTCCTAATTGGATTGTTTGTTCCATGGGTGTTGAGTTTCATAAATTCTTTATAGATTTTGGATACTAGCCCTTTATCTGATATGTCATTTGTAAATATCTTCTCCCAGTCTGTCGGTTATCTTTTGGTTTTATCCATTGTTTCCTTTGCTGTGCAAAAGCTTTTAATCTTGATGAAGTGCCAATAGTTCATTTTTGCCTTTGTTTTCCTTGCTTTTGGAGACATGCCTAGCAAAAAGTTGCTGTAGCTGAGGTTGAAGAAGTTGCTTCCTGTGTTCTCCTCAAGGATTTTGATGGATTCCTGTCTCACATTGAGGTCATTCATCCATCTGGAGTCTATTTTTGTGTATGGTGCAAGGAAATGGTCCAGTTTCATTCTTCTGCATATGGCTGTCCAATTTTCCCAACACCATTTGTTGAAGAGACTGTCTTTTTTCCATTGGATATTCTTTCCCACTTTGTCAAAGATTAGGTGACCATAGAGTTGAGGGTCCATTCCTGGGTTCTTTATTCTATTCCATTAATCTGTGTGTCTGTTTTTGTGCCAGTACCATACTGTCTTGATGATGACAGTTTTGTAACAGAACTTGACACAATGGCCTAATTTCTAATTTCTTTAACATAACTTGCATGCCTACAAGAAAATGATTAATAGGGGCACCTGGGTGGCTCAGCTGGTTAAGCATCTGCCTTTAGCTCAAGTCATGATGCCAGGGTCCTAGGATTGAGCCCTGTATCAGGCTCCCTGCTTAGCAGGGAGTCTGCTTCTCCCTCACCCTCCTTTTGCTCCCCCCAACCACCCTGCTTGTGCTCTTACCTTCTCTCAAATAAATAAAATCTTTTTAAAAAAGGAAAATGATTAATAACATTAAGGGGAAATATATAAAAAATTAAATAGACAAAACATAAAAACAGCTCTTTACATATAAGAAAAAAATTCTCCCACTCCACTGAAGGTGATCAAAATATGCCACTCTGGCATATTATTTTGGGCTGAAAACAAGGCAGAAACAGCAGGCACAGGAAGAACTTTCTGCCTCTGTCTAAAAAGCAGGGCATGAATTCCTGTAAGAAAGGTGCCCTCCCTGTACCAGGAAGAGGAGAGCCCTCATAACACCGGAGATGAGGAGTCAATGCTGAGATGAGTCTGCACAGTCCTTGCCAGAATAACCCTTTTCTTCCATGTATTTTCTCCTCATATTGTCCCATTTATTTCCTGGTCTTCCTCGTATATTTCCCAGTCTTGCCTACAACTCATTGGCCTTAGAAGCCCAAACCCTCTTTCCTTTGTCTACTCACTTCTCCACAGTTTATTGTCCTTTCTTAAATGGTACAGAAGCTCCCAAATCGAACTGCTTTTTGGGGTTTTCACCCTTTTCTTTAAAACTCTCATGCATATAAAATATTAACATCAATTAAAACTGTATGCCTTTTCTCCTGTTAATCTGTCTTTTGTCAGTTTAGTTTGCAGCACCTAGAAACTGAACCTAAGAGCAGAAAAGTTTTTCCTCCCCTACACCACTCACAAGACAAAAAAAAAAAAAAAAAAAATACAAAATGCCATTTTTATTTATCATACTGACCAAGATTAAGAAATTAAAAAAAAAAACTTTGATTACACATTGAAGTAGTGAAAAATTAGTAAGTGGATAGGGCCATGTATTATTGGTGGGTATGAATCACTTCAACAAAAACAATTTGGCCACCTCTCTTGAAATTAAAAATGAGAATACCCATTTTCTCAGTAATGATACTCTCAGTACTGATACCCCTATAAATGAAGGTATATACAGTGTAATTAATCATTTGCAAGAAGATTCACTGTATTGTTTGCAACAGAATGTTCACTAAGACAGCAAGCTAAATAAATAATGGGAAATCTTCTCATACAATGGAATAAGATAGTCATTTAAAGTTAGCTCAAAAGAGACTGGTAAGAAGAGAGTCTTAGGATACATCTTAAATGAAAAAAAAGAGAGTCTTAGGATACATCTTAAATGAAAAAAAAGGGCTCAGCGGGTTAAAGCCTCTTCATTGGGCTCAGGTCATGACCCCAGGGTCCTGGGATCGAGCCCCGCATCGAGCCCCGCATCGAGCCCCGCATCGAGCCCCGCATTGAGCCCTGTATCAGGCTCAGCGGGAGGACTGCTTCCCCAACTCTCTCTGCCTGCCTCTCTGCCTACTTGTGATCTCTCTGTCAAATAAATAAATAAAATCTTAAAAAAAAAAATCAAAGTTCTGAGTAAAGAAAGAAAGAGATGTAGATATGTGTGTTCATACATGCACAGGCACAGAGTATCACTGTAAATATCCACCAGATCTTGTAAAAGTGGTTGCTGCCATTGAGGAAATCGAGTTCCTGGGGACACAACTGGGATATTTTAAAATCTCAACCATATTTATGCATCTCCTACTTAGAATATATCACCCAGACTAATGTGTATTACAAATCCTTACATGGTGGTTTTGCAACATACTGAGGTATGGAGCCATTTTCTAGTGACTATATAGTGGAAACAGTCACATCTTCTCCATGTCTTCACTAGTAAGAAATGATGTCTCTTTTTCTTTGGATTCATCATATGGTATGTGCCGTGGCAGCATTAGAAAGTAGAACTCGTATTATACTCACCTGTATTCATGTTTGCTCAAACCCCTTTAAGTCATAAGTTCTTTGAGTCTGTTCCTAGTGCCTTACTCATCTCTGTATTACCAGAAATCATGACAGGGCCAACATACTGGAATTTGTTGAAATGACACATACTTTCCCTTTACACTTTGCATCAGAAGAAACAGTTTTGGGAGGGGGGAGAGGGGTGCCACAGACAGGGACATATGGTGTAGCCCCGTTAGACATAAGCTGCCCATCCATCCAGAAGGGATCTAACTGCCCTGTCCCTTTGGTTACCCTGACTGGTCACTTGACTATTCAGCTGCCCTTGTTATTGTAATCCCTCAGATGGCCATCTGCTCTGCTCACGTGGGAGAGCTGGCCCCAGGGAGAAGTGCTCAGCTGCCCTGCATCCTCAAATCAGGTCAATTACACCAGAGCTCCTTAATTGCTCACGACGGCTTGGCTATTGTGTATGAACCATCAGTAATTTCCAGTTCATTGTGGCTAAAAATTCTAGACTAATGAAGGTTCCAACCTGTCCCCCAGGGTCCCTGGCACCACTCAGCTTGTACATGTTGCACAGCATGTTGGATTCCATTTCACACCCTATCAGCCGCTGAATTTCAAGCAGAAGTGTAAGTTGAAATAAAACCATACCACAAAAGACAAAGCAAGAAGTGTCATTTAAAGACAGTGATTCCTTTTCAGAGGAAAGAAAGAGGGAGAACATAATCCTGACAAAGGCCCTGATCGGTCCCTTGGGCAGCAGCCCACAGCCCTGAGCACAGGTTGTTAGGCGGTTGTGCTGCTGTTTCTTCTGAGGAATGACCAGTCCCACAGGTGAGTGATGCGAATGACTTCCTGGTCCAAATTTAGGTGCTTTTGAAAAATTTCAGAAAAGTTAAATTATCTTTCCTAGACTTCTCATTTGAGAAACTCTGGTGTTCATTTTTCATCTTGTCCTGCTATAAATGAATAATCTTCCTGAAAACTCACTACACTTTGAACAGTTGAGTTCCTTTTGTCTGATGATGAACAAAGAAAAAGTTGATGGAAATGTCCCACGTGGCACATTTGAAAAGGCTGTATTTGTAGCAAAAAACCAGCCTCTTCTAGCTGATACTAAGAAATTTAAATCTTAAAGCTCCCCAATTTTTCTCTCAGCCCCCCTCTTCTCTACATGATAATACATATGAACACATAATTATTATACACAATTTTTTCAGAATCAGTTGTATATTGGAATACACTCTCAAGGTCAAGGATTTTGTTTGATATTATATTTTATAAAGTTAATAGCATAGAGTAGATGTCCTGTCAACTTCTTTTTCTCAGTTTGCAGACAGCTGTACTTGGCATTCATGGTCATACCATGACCATGGTCATGCTGCTTCCAACATGGTATCGCACTAAACCAAAAGCTAGCCTTTTCCTGTCAACTCATAATACTGTAGCTGTTTTAGATTCAACATTCTTTCCTGCAGTCACGGAACTATGCAACTAAAAGAGAACTTCAAGACCACCTTACCAATACCCCTGCCTTTAAGAAGCTAAAGAATCTGAATAGGTTAGATGTGTTTCCAAGTCACATGGCTGAATAGTGCTGATCACAGATTTGGCACCCAGGTCTTCTACACCCTAGGGAAGTACTGTGTGCCTCACAGACCTTGTCTCTGCCCAAGAGACCCTTCATCGCTTCTTCCCTCCTATCTTACTTCCTTCTCTCGCTCTCTCTCTCCCTCACTCCACCCCATCACACAGAATTTTCTAGTATTTCTATTACCAAGTGAAATTGTCCAATTAAATTAAAATAATCAAAATTAGTTCCTTCTTTTCTTCATTCAAAGGAATTGTGAAAACCTACTTCCCAGGTCTTAACATACTAAACACATCAAGGGTTAAAACATACCTTGCAGAAAATTCAGATGAGTATATTCAAATTCAGTAAGAATCACTGGCTTAGAAAAACTAAATGTCCTTTACAGGTGAAATTCCATTTAAATTATCCTTTGCAGAAAAGAGTATATCCTGATGGATATTCAGAAAGAAGTGCCCACAACCTTTCCTGATGACCCATCTCCATAATGTTATGGTGGAGAGAACTATGGGCCAGAAGTTGGGAGTTTTAGCCCTAGCAGTGGTCACTCCTCATTCTGAGCAAAGAACTTCTCCATCTCTCATTTGTGAATGAGGGGGGGGTCCTTCCAACTCTGCCTTGCTGATTGCAATGGCTGCATGGCCTTTACACATTTATTTTATTTTTTTATGATGCTTTTAGCACTCTCACACAGATAGTAGATACATGTCCGAAAAAGTAGATAAAAGCTATAGGTTGTGATACTAAAGTAATGAATTGAAAGTCATGTGTTGTTTTGTTTAAAAAAAAAAAATCATTCCAGCAGTTGTTCTTAGGTAAGCATTGTCCTTTACACAATTCTCTTAAGAAGCAGTATGGCCTCAAATCAGTTGATACAGCACATGCAAAACTTCACTACTTATCTTAGAGCACCTTTTTTTTTTTTTTAAAACATTAACTGTTTTGCTTACATCATTCAATTTATTTGTCAAATAGGTCACAATTTGTGATTGATCCTCCAAATCAGAACATCATTGACATCATAAATTGACAGATGAACGTGTGTTGTCAAGGGGAGTGCATCAAATTAGTGGCCTCAAGCTTCAAATATACAGTTGACCCTTGTACAATACAGCTTTGAACTGCAAGGGTCCATTTATATGTGGATTTGTTGGGTGGGGGAATATAGGGTTTTCACATTTGGATATTGGGTGTTCAGAGTCCCAGTTAGAACAAAGAATCAGACCTCTCCACCTAATAATTATGCTATTTCTTCACCTAGTGGTAAATGTCAATATTTTTTTCTTAATATTATTCCTCTACAGAACAGGAAAAAATGTTCCTAGTGGGCAACCGAAGAAATCTGTGTTTCCTTTTAAAAATGGCACCTAACAGATCCTGACATACCTTCCTCTGAGTTAAATGCTAAAATATCTAAGTAGAAAAAGGGAACTACTTAAAAGAAAATATAATGTTAAGGTAAATAAATGCCAGAATTTGGAAGAAAATTCAAAGAACATTATCAGCAAGGAATTTGAGAGAAATATAACCAGGCTTTAGCTCAGAAAATGCCCTAACATGATGAAAAAAAAAAATAGACTTCTTATATCCCATATCATCTGACCCTTGATTTAAAGACAAAGGGGACAAAATGACAAATGAGCAGTCATCCATATATTTAAGTAGATGCTGCTTTCATTATTAATTTTTTTTAAGAATACTTTCACATTCCTTTTGGGGTGAATGAAGAAATTCTGAAATTAGAGAGTAGTAGCTGGTGTACAACATCATAAATGTACTTAATGCCACTAAATTGTGCACCTAAAAATGGTTAAACTGTAAGTTTTGTGCTATTCTGTCACAAAAATTAATTAACTAATTATTTCTCACACATGCACACAAAGACTAAAATAAAGCCCCACAGACCCATCACCCATTTTCAACAATTACTAACCCACAGCTAGTATTTAATTTAAATTCTTATCCCTTCCATTCCACATTGCATTATTTTGAAACAAATCCCAGGCAGCATATCATTTCATCCATAATTATTTCCATGTGTTTCTCTAAAAGATAATAATACTATCTTAAAACATAACTGTGTTCATGCCTGAAACTAACAGTAATTCATCATCAAATATTCAATCAGGGTTCAGATTGGCTCACAATTCTTGATTTTGAAACAACAGTGAAATAAGGCTGCATTATATTTGGTTGCTATGTCTCTTTTGTCACCAACATGTAGATTCCCCACTCCTTGGCAAATTTCTTCACAATTTAATCATGGAATGAACAGGATTGTTTGTCCCAAAAAGATCCTTACATTCTGAATTTTGCTGATTACATCAGCATAGTGTTGTTTTACACATTCCCACATCCCTTGAGTGTCCTGAGAGCTAGTAATTAGATCTAGGGGCTTGAGCAGATTCCACTTGGATATTTTTAGTTCAAATACTTTAAAGTTGTGTTATAGAATCTCATCAGGAAGCATGTGTGTTTGGCTGTCTCTTTTTCCATCATCTAAGACGGATCTGTGGGTTTAGATGTTATCAGTCATAGCCACCCCTAAAAGTTCTCCATAAGCTTTTTATCAAATAGGCTTAGCAGCCAGTGCTAACACTGCCTATACCCATTACTTCCTTACAGGTAGCAAAATGGCATACTTTAATTCTATCATTCTTTCTTCTTTGATTAACTGTAATGCATATATAAAGAATTACTTCATCAAGTACTAGGATTCACTTAGATGGAATAACTGGAAAGGCAGGATTACATACTTCATTTTGAGGCAAAGAGCAGTGTCTCCAAAATCTCCATTGAGACTTGTCAGAGAGCACAAATGAGCCAGCCCCTAAGAATTCCCAGAAATACTTAAGAGGGGATGGGTCCTAGGATGGGGGTGGGGATGGAGGGTGTCTGATGAGCAACTGGAATTCCTGCTCAAATAAAGAATACATTCTACTGAAATTTAAGTAACTGCTGTTATAAAATGACCCAATTAATATCCATAGGCTCATGAGGCACAGGAAAATTCAAATTACATTAGATTTTAGTACAACAAATTAATGGGGAAGAGAAAAATTATGTATTAGACTGGGACAATTAAAATTATTATTAAATTATGCATTAAATTAGATTGGGACAATTAAAATTATTATTGAAATTATGTATTAAATTTGACTGGGACAATTACAAAAATATTTGGAGTTTAAAAAATATACCATCCTTAATTTACTTGTTATACCAAACAGCAGCAGGTGAATTAAAGAGTTAAATGTTAAAAATGAAAACCAAAGAAGAGTGAACTTCTTGGCGAACATTTATCTTTGTATAAAATTCATAAGCCTGGGGTGCCTGGGTGGCTCAGTGGGTTAAAGACTCTGCCTTCGGCTCAGGTCATGATCTCAGGGTCATGGAATCGAGACCTGCACCAGGCTCTCTGCTCAGCAGGGAGTCTGCTTCCCCTCTCTCTCTCTCTGCCTGCCTCTCTGCCTCCTTGTGATCTCTGTCTGTCAAATAAATAAATAACATCTTTAAAAAAATTCATAGGCCTGACAACAAAGGGAAAAGCTACAGTGAAAAAAAATATATATTTTATTTCACATAAATTTTAGTGTTTGTCAACTCTCACATAAAAGGTAAATGACAACTTGAAAAAACATTGACTAACAATATCAATATATAAGAAGCTCTTACTGGCAAATCAATAAGAAAATGGTAAACATTATAGTAAAATAGAAGATATGCATAAATCATTCAAAATGAAGAAATACATGCAAATTAAAGCACAATAAAATTCTCTTTTTTTTCCCCTTAAAATTGAAACCAATTTTTTCTCTAATGTTAAAAACTTGCATTGGAACTGGTACAGAAAAAAGAAAAGCCCTGCTCTGCAGAGGAAATCACATATCAGTAAAATTTTTATGAAGAACAACTTGGTAACGTGGTTGAAGGGTCTTAAAAATATTCTTACCCTTTCAGCCAAAACAAATTTAGAATTTCCTTTACAGATATAAATAGAGAGGTATATTCATATTTGTCACAAAGTTGCTTCTGGTAGGAGTGCCTGGGTGGCTCAGTGGGTTAAGCCTCTGCCTTCGACTCAGGTCATGATCTAAGGGTCCTGGGATTGAGCCCCGTATTGGGGTCTCTGCTAGGCAGGGAGCCTGCTTTCCCCTCTCATTCTCTGCCTACTTGTGATCTCTCTCTCTCTGTCAAATAAATAAATAAAATCTTAAAAAAAAAAAAAAAAAGTTGCACGGGCAACCTGGGTGGCTCAGTCAGTTAAAAAAAAAAAGTTGCTCCTGGTAAATTTGGAATACTTAGAAACAATTTAGGGAAATAATGTAGAGTTATGAGATGAAAACTATATAGCTAATAAAAATGTTTTCAAAAATATTTTAAGACATGTGAAAATCCTTCGATGGATAATAATGAGAAAAAAATAAGGTTCAAAATTATTTCCACAGTCTAAATCTAATTTCATGTTCATGCATATATATGCATTTTATATACATTGTACTTATATACACACTTACAAATATGTATAAATGTATTTTATGTCCATATGTACATACTTACATATATAAATACATATTTATATATTGTGTGTATGTGTGTATGGAAGTAAGTGAATAAAGTGCTCACAGTATTGACGTTAAGGTGTTTGTTTTCCTTCTGCGTAGATTTGGTTATGGTTACATAATTCCTAATGAAGCATTATTTTACAATCGAAATAAAGAAAACTAATATTATTTTAAAAGAAATCTTTTGTTCGACTCAACTATTCCATCTATATACAATCATTTCCTCACCATCAAAATTACAAGAATTTTCTATTATGCGCCAGGCATTATCACTTTTGGGGTCCATGGCAAAAAGGCAGTTATACAATATGGAAGTCATACTCCAGTGAAAAAGATCTTTACAAAACTAGTATGATTTTATTGTACTCGGTCCTCTAACAGCAGTATAAACCAAGAGCAGACAACTATTACATAACCCACACTCTTTTATGCCTCAGGAGAAGGAAGGTCTGATGAGAGCATATACATGATTTGCAAGAACAGCTATCTTTGTAGTATAGTTTCCCTAGCCAAATGAAAGTGTAGACAAAATAAAGCTCAGCGTTACTGCTATTTAACTTAAACAGTGTTGTTCGCTACTAAGAGATAGAACTATCAATCCCATTTCTGCTGTAGTATGGTCCTGGTTTTCTCTGGAGTCCTCACTACCTTCTTAGTGCAAAGGGTTGCCATAGTTCAAGATTTTCCCATTAAACATGAGAAACGGCCACCAGCCACGCTTGTCTTTCTCAGCTTCTCTGCCCTGTTCCACATCAGCTAGCATCAGGTCCCAATCCAAACCAACCTTGGTGGTTTTGCTCCACGAGTTCTGTGGGCAGAGTTAATGGAGCTATCACTTGCTCTTGTCTGCAAACAAGGAATGATGGATGGCTATCTGCTAAATGTATTAAACTGAAGTTCAAGAGAGTTGCTCTTTAGCATGCAAAAGAAGGAGAAAATTTATATTTTTCATTTCTTCATTCACCTCCTACATTCCAGGAAGACTTTGTCTTCTCCTCCCTTCTCATGCTAGTCACCAATATAATAACAAGTTCCTCAGCATCAACCCACATACATAGTTTATTTAACACAGTGCACTCGCTCCTTCACTCTGCAAACATTTATTGAGAGCCCATTAAGTGGCAAAGCTCGGTGCTAGAAGCTGGAGATACAAAATGAATAAAACATAGGGCTGGTACTTGGGCACTTGTGATACAGTGAGAGAGAAAGACATTAAAACAAATCACTGAAATAAAGTATCATAGGTGCTCTAATAAGCAAAGTATGTAGAGTAGAAATTATAAACTCCTTTTATTGAGAACTTGCTATATAGGTTCTGTGGTAAATACTTCATATGCATTAAAAGCCCTCAATCCTTGAAATATCCCTATGAGATAGCGAGAAGTTAAACCAACGTACTTTCCTGACCCTGGCTAGACAATTCTGGGCGTCTGTGCTAAAAATACTGAAACCAAGCAAAAGGAAGTACTTTTGTTCCATGAAATCTTTGCTCCTGGAAGACATACTGAACCAATTAAAACAGCCTACTTAATTATTAAGACCAAAGGTGTTCATCAGGCCTTGCTTTAAGATCTCTGCCTTGCCATGCTCACCAATTCCAAGTTATTTTATCATAGAAACTGTCCAATCTCATCCAATTCTCTTCCTTGAAAGCTCCACTTTAAAATCATACGCTCAGACCCTAAAACTCCATAAATATCATCTTCCCCATCGCTAAGAAGCTACTAAACATCAGTCATACTGGCCTTCCCCCCCCTACTCAGAAGGCCAATAAGCTTAGCCTTGCTTGACTAGCAGGTTTTTTGGGGTATCTTCTGAGGTATCAATGATCAGCAATTGATATGACAAATATCGTTTCACATTTGTATAAGGATTATGTGACTCTAGTCTAAACCTTGTAATTCTGTCCATTCTGCCATTTATGGTGGATTAAAAGACATGATATTTTAGTGGGAAATGTATGAAGGAAGGACACAGTAAACATGTCACTTAAGCTGAGTTTTAAAAGCCAGATAAAGTGGGGCAACTGGGTGGCTCAGTTGGTTAAGTGTTTGACTCTTGACTTTGGCTCAGGTCATGATCTCAGGGTCATGAGATCAACCCTGTAATGAGCCCCATGATGAGCCCTGTGACAAGCCAGGCATGGAGCCCTGCATGGAGTCCTGAATTGGGCTCTATACCGGGTGTGAAACCTGCTTGGGATTCTCTCTCTCCCTCTCCCTGTGTCCCTCCTGTTCCCACCCTGCTCACATACATTCTCTCTCTCTCTCTCAAAAAAATCAAAAATAAAAAAACAAGAACCAGGCAAAGTATTCATCTGACTTTCAAGAGAGGAAATGACATTTGCGTGCAAAGGAACAAAAAGGCATGAACCTGTAAGGTAGTTAAAAGAAGTTAATTGCAGAAAGAGCTCATGGTGGAATGGGGTGCTAGGAGATGAGGCTGGAAGCATAGGTGAGGCCAGATCACAAAAAGTCCTGTTTCCATCCTACAAGTTTTGGTTTTACGCTATAGGCAATGGGAAAATGAAGAGGGGTGCCTGGGTGGCTCAGTGGGTTAAGCCTCTGCCTCTGACTCAGGTCATGATCTCAGGGTCCTGGGATTGAGTGGGGAGCCAGCTTCTCTCTCTCTCTCTCTCTCTCTCTCTGCTTGCCTCTCTGTCTACTTGTTCTCTCTCTCTCTGTCAAATAAATAAATAAAATCTTAAATTAAAAAAGAAAATGCAGAATTTTTTTTTAAATATTTTATTTATTTATTTGACAGAGAGAGATCACAAGTAGACAGAGAGGCAGGCAGAGAGAGAGAAAGAGGGAAGCAGGCTCCCTGCCGAGCAGAGAGCTCGATGTGGGACTCGATCCCAGGACCCTGAGATCATGACCCAGAGCCGAAGGCAGGGGCCTAACCCACTGAGCCACCCAGGCGTCCCCAGAATTTTTTTTTTTTAACCAGAGTGACATAATCAGTTTTGAGTTTTCATAAAGATTATTCTGGCACTGATTTGAAGGTACAAGTCAGGAAACAGGAAGACTCACTGGGAAGCTGTTACAGTAATGTAGAAGGGGTTCTGGTGACCAGCACGGTGTGGGTGGAATGAAGAGGATGGGACATATGAAAGCAACCAAGGCCGTAAGGTATGATCATTAATGAGATGTCCTTAGGGGAAAGGAAGAGCTGGAGATTATTCTGGGTTTATAGTTTAGGCTAATGGGTACTTTCAAATATAAAAAACTTCACCCCACCTGGGTGGCTCAGTTAGTTACACATCGAACTCTTGATTTCAGCTCAGGTCATGATCTCAGTGTCCTGGGATGGAGCCCTGCATCAGACTCCACACTTAGCCAAGAGTTAGCCTGAGGATTCTTTCTCTTTCTCCCTTTCTTCCTCTTCCTCTCCACAGCCCCCATCCTCCCTACCCCAGCCCTCCACACTCCCGCTTGGCTTGTGCACTGCTCTCTTTTCTCTCTCTCTAATAAATAAACAAATCTTTAAAAAAGGAATATTATCTCTAGTGCCTCTGTCTTGAGGGTAGGTCAGTCTGATACTTCTCAAAGCACTGAACATGGGACCTTGAACACCGCGAGACGTGATGAACGTGTATTGAATGAAGGACTCAGAGGCAGGAAGACAGGTAAAAACTTACTGAATTGATCAGTAAGTGGCAGGAATTTGTTAGAAGCCCCCAGTATTCCAAATTTGGGATGCTTGGCCAAAGTAAACACAGATTCTGAAATCTTTGCAGGCCCCTCACAGCATTAGCTTTTATAGGATTTCTGCGATGGAAGCATTGCCTGCTTTTTATTTTGCTCCCTGGGATTTGAAACGGCTGAGCAGGAATCATGTGAGAGAGGAATGAGAATTAACATTTGGGAGCTTGAGACTCACAAGTGAGCGAAAGAGTCCAGGGAGATATGAAATATGCCAGATTCTCATGGGTCATGAATCTAAAAACAAAACCAATCTACCTCTGGCTTGAACTATGCAAAGCCCAAAAATACAAATGAAGACCTGAAGTTGATATATATACATATTTTTTTCTCTAATCATAAAACACACAGAGGTTAACATTTGCTTTTTTTAGCCATCTGTAAGTGTACAGTTCAGTGGTACTAAATACCTTCACAGTGTTGCCCCATCATCACCACCATCCATCTCCAGAACTTTTTCATTTTCCCAAACTGAAGAACTTAAGTTCAACACTAGATCAACACATTTGGACTCTGGATTTTCTCAAATATGACCATGTGACAGTCTGTGGCCTTACCAATTCATTAACTCAGGTCACTTGCTGACTCTTCCCAAATATAACTCAAACATACAGCAAAACAAATTAGCTGTTTAGAAATCATCCAAAAAATGCAATTTTAGGGGATATAGTTACTCAGTATGCTAGAAAACAAAGGAGATTCAACGAGTTACAAAGCATCCACCATTTCCTGATGGGTAGATTTCGGGCTGTTTGTTTTCTTAAGCATTGAACAGAATTATCAAGAAATATATTTTATGCAAGCATCTGTTCCTTTTCTATACAGAAAAAGAAAAAAGCTACTCCTCAAATCATTCCCAGTGCCCAGCTATACTCATTTCCTGTTAACAGATGCTCCCATGTGTCCAAAACACAGTCCCAAGAGGGGATTCTGTATCTTCCATCTGAGCATTTCCAGTAACATAATCTTCTCAGCTAACATGGCAATCGCTGCAGGGTGTCCCACAAGGGGGCAACTCCTCACCTTGTAATGTCTAACCGCTGGAGTGTCTGTGTGGCGAAGATTGATTTACAGCCCAAGGTGTCTGGTCCCTGAGGGCCACTCACTTCACTCTAGCCTTCAGGAATCGTATTTCACAGTCCCGGATAACCCGCTTGGGTAAACAACCAAACTGAGCACCAGAACTGCTGAGAGAACAGCGGATCTGGCAGCCAGAGAGCCAGGATGGCCGGCTTCGAGACTGAGTGGATGTCTCCAGAGGTGTCCCCAACACTGAGCCAGGCTTCCTGGCTGGCAAACGCTCGGTCTCTAGCCCCTTGTTTTCATCAGATGACTCCAGGGCATGACCACCTTCAGGCTTCAGTCCTCAATCCAGAAAGCCATGTCTGTGACACAGAGGGCCAAATTCCGAAAGGAGTGTGTTGGAAGAATTGTTGAATGGTTTTCAAGGGCTAGGGGTCAGCGGGCAGGCGGTGGGCGATTTGCACACACCCCTGGGAGAGAAAGGGCTTCCAGCCTTGTTCTTCACCAACACCTGGTGCAGAAGCTGCACAGACCGGAGGGTGGAAGCCAAGCTAAGGAAGTGCCTCAGGGCGCTACGTGGGCTGTCAGGGGGCAGAGAGAGCGAGCGCTAATCGGCCAATCAGCCAGTCAGGGTCCTAAGCCCTCTTCAATCAAAACAGCTTTATAGATATGTTCTAATGATTAAAGAAGACAATTCAGCTGACAAAAACTGTATTGAACACATCAGGAAGGGGGCAGTCTCCATTCCTAAGCGTTCAGAGAACTGCAATATGTAGCAGATGGTGGGACAGATTTTTTAGGGTAAAGGATAAGGGGCAAGGAAGTAAGCATAAAGCCCAGAGCTGGCTTGGCATTTACGTATTAGACAACTGGAAATGCTGCATTTCTGGTCAGTCAGAGCATTTATAGGGACAGGAAAGTTATCCAAGTTTTGGTCTGCTGGCATGGCATCCTGGGCAGGAGCTGCTCCATCTTGGGCCTACAGTTATTTCAAAATACATACATACATACATATATTTTTCTCTGTATATTTTTATATTGGGGGAAATCTATATCAGATTTCTTCTATTTCAAAGGACTCCTTTGAGTTAAGAAACAAACAATACAAAACAAAACCCTCTGATGAGAACATAGAGATTTCTAGAGCAAAAAGACTGGGCCAGTTCATCCAGACTGAGTGTGGGCCAGTATCTGGAACAGTGTCCTCCTCACTCCTGGATCACTGCTTTCTCTCCGCCCCACTGCCTGCCTCACTGTGCACCCTTTAATGTCAAAACACAGAGTGGCTGAGCTATTTCCAATGTTCTGGTCTCAATTCTCATTCAGCGTGAACAGCAGGAGAAAATGAAACCGTTGAAAGAAGAAAAAGGATCTGCCTATTTGCATCCTGAAAATCAATGGTGGACCCAGAATAACAGCGAACAAGCCTATCCTGGGATCCAGTGCTCTCTCCACTGAACTCATTTTCACCTGCCCATGAACCCCTCACTATCTTTCTTATTTCTGATTCCTGCTTCCTCGAGATGTACAAGGTGACTGGAGAAATCCTAACGGCAGAATCTCTCCTGGATTATCCCTACACCTTGACCTCAAAGAGCTCTGGGATTTCTGTGCCTTCCCAGCCAGTTTTATCTTTAAATACAAGCTTGTTTTTTCCATATAATCAAGAGGTTAGGCCCTTGAGACAGAGAGTGCCTCCTTCTTAGATGCTCCGGTGAAAGGCCTATGTAAAGTCCCTGCATGATTAGTACTCAACACCATAGTCAGTCATTTGGAACAAGGAGATGCTTCATAAGAGTATTGCCCTGTTCTTTCAGAAAGGGAAAAATCCTCACATATTCCCAGGTTCTTTGAACCAAACTATTCCCACATGTCCAAGCGCCTACCCCAGATATTTGAGCAGATGCACTGACTTAACCAACAGAATTCAGAACACCAGCACCCAATGAATACCAAAGATAGTCCAATTCATTTATTTTTACATTTGGGTAAACTGAGAATTACCCAGAGATTCTAATTAGTTTATAATGAATCCACTCCCCAGTCCTGGATCTTACCACCAAACACCCTGACAAGTCACTGAGACACGTCATTCTCAAACATATTCCAGTGAAGACAGTAAATGACATGGTCACATCTCCTAGCTACAAGAATCCACTGGGTTTACAATTAAAATAGATGAAGCCAGTGGAAGGAAGTCAGAGTGTACAGAGCAATAGTCCTTTGACTGAGCACTCGGAAAACCCAACTTGTGTGCTGTGTGCTCCTCAAATTCTCGAGACATCCATGATCCAAAGTAGGTGAACAATCACTAACCCAGTTATGGCTCCACTCCCTGGGCGACCATCCCAGGAGACAACCAGCTGGGCAGTCTCCCGGCTTCTCTCCTTCTCACTGCACCAAATCATTCCCATGAAACCCAAACCTTTCCAAATGAGCTTGGCTCTTATTTTAGTTTTTGTACTAACTCCCTAGGGCCACTAGCTTTGGCAGGATTCTGTTAGGTTTGTCATGTTTCAGAAGGATAATGATTAAGAATTATAGAGGGCAAGGAGTGGGTGGGGCAGAGAAAGCAGAGTAGGAGGAAGAGGGAAAGCAGGAGGAGGAGGAGGAGGAGGAAGTATTGTTAACAACAAGACCACTGGGACAATCAGCCATGGGAATGATTTCAGTTTAAGCAACAAAGACTGTTTTGTTTCCTGAGCTCTCAACTGAGCAGCATTTGGCTGCAACAGAAGAAAGGGATCCCTGGGGAAAGGCGGGGGCTAGGCATTCAACTACCTCTCTTGTCGCCACAGGCTGTCATATCTTGTCAGGAGCCCATAAACCGGGGAAAGCTGGGTTCAGTCCTCACAGGGGTGGGGGGGGCGGTGGGGAGAGAGAGACAGGGGGGTGTAGGGTCATTGAAGAAGACCTGAGACCCTGCAGGTGTTTGGGGTGAAGTCGCTGGGGTCTGTCTTTCCCCTTTGACCACCCCCGCCCGCCACCCCCCAGGAGATCCATCCTCCTAGAAATCCTGCCTTGTCTCCTGCAGACATGAAATGAGATTCAGACCACTTGGGATACTCAAAGTCCCCAGGCAACTGAGAGGGAGAGAAAGTAGTGAGAAGAGATGGGCTTTTAACCTCGAACCCAGGAGTTCCCTTCTCCTTTTCAAGGCATAGCATGTCCATGTTCTTCTCTCACCCTGCTTCTTTCAAAATAAAAAACAGTGATCACTTGAGAAGCGGAGGCAGTTTCCCACTGGAAGGGTCTCTCTGAGCGTCAGGGACAAGGTAACAGAGCTCTCTCATCAAATCTGACACCATGGCACTAAATGGCTGCTCTCCTCAGTATTATTAAAAGGCCCTGCATTTGGTTCGTAAATAGGTCTGATTTTTTTCAGAAAGAAGTAAATGGCTTCCTAGAAAGAAGCATTACCACTCAGTCACAGGAAGCCTGTTTTAAAAATTACATGCATTCAGGCAGGTGTCTGAAGGAACAGTAAGCCCTGGTCTTGCTGAGAGCCCTCTGAGCACACCCCATTCTGAAAATTAGCATGTCTGAACTCACAAAATAACCTCCATAATTAATGGAAGTTGGGAAATGGTCCTGTGGTGCTGGCCTTGCCAGCGCCAGTGTTGTAAAAAGGGCCCATGATACACAGTCCATGTACAAGCCCCCGTGTGAAAGGACGAATCTCCCTAAAGAAACTCCGACTACGGGGTGACGGATCTGTTTGCCTTAATCTGGAGAAATCCAGGGCCGCTGAGGCAGGTAGCCTTTCTTTGAAGTCAGGGCAAATACAGGACAACTTTTTCTCCTCCTCCCACTGGCCCACTGGCCCTCCCACTTGGTTTTGAGACCAAGTGCATTCAAACCCCAAAACCAAGAGCTGACAATGCACACTGCCTTTCCAGAATACCCCGCTCCCCCTCTGCTTTTGGCTAGCAGAACAGATTCGGAGCCACGCTCTCTGGAGCACAATTCGTTACTGCTCCGAACAGGCTGGGACTTGCTTTCAAAAGGCAGCTGGGCTTGGGGACCATGTTTCACTTCTTGACACCATTAATTGGGTTATGAGTCAGAGCTGTAATGAAGACAAGTTTTGGTGTCTCCTGAAACTGTCCTGGGAAATGCAAACGCACCAGCCCAAAAGCCACAGAGGGAGGGAGAACCGGACAGATCTGCTTTGTTTATCGGGCCCACACGGTCACCAGATAAATGGTCAGTGTCATGGGACGCCTCTGTGGACAGACCTACAGTTTTTTTCTGCTACTCCCGAGGCCCGGAGATGTCAGAGTCCCTCACCCAGAGTGCCTCATTAGTAACAGGAGGAAGTGGGAGGAGGCAGAAGTAGATTCAAAACAAGCTACAGAAGGCGACTTAGGGGAGAGAATATTCAGAGAGCCTAGATGGTGAAGGAGAGGCAAGACCTGGTGTCCCAGGCGAATCAGGCCACTGTACTTTCAGGAGCGAGACCCACTCCCTCCCTCCATGAGGGCAGCAAAAGGAGAGCCAGCAGCAGCACCCCTTTCCCCAGAAGCAAACCTCAGGAGGTCTGAATCAAAATAATCAGCCTAGGCTGACCAATCTCACAGAGGGCCAATACGCATGCAATCCTGAATGTAGCCAGGTAGGCTGCATAAAACATGCAGCCTGACAAGTCCATGGCCACAACTAATTCAAAAGTCCATTTGCATTTATAGGATTGTTGGCCTCTCTCCTATATCCATGCATCTTTATCAGAAGACTTCATTTTGTCTCCCTGCCTTTCAGGTTATACATTTGCAGCTCCAGCTGCAATCTCACTAGGATTTTAAAATCCCCTGGTCTGTTGTATTGTTTACAACTAGCAGGGGGCTCATGCACAGTTCTTTAGAGAGGATGCATCATGACCTCATCCACGGAAGTTACAACAGACACCATCGACAGATTCTCCCTAAAGTCCTTCGCTTCAGAGCAATTTCATAAATCCCAGCATTTTACAAACCAAACTACACAAAGGCACAAGGGCGGGTAAAGACTAACTTTCTGAAACACAGACTTGGGAGCCTCCTGCAGGGGCCAGGAGGGGAGAAGGGTGCACTGCTGTTTGTACATGTACTGTGTCCTGAGGACTCCTGGGGACGTGAGAAAGCTGGGGGAGGAGATGGGCAGGTGGGTGAACCAGGCCTAAATGCTGCCCCAGGGAATCTGGGCAGCAGAGAGACAGGGGAGGGTCTGCGTCTTTGAAGCTGTGTATTTAGCGGTCCATTCTAAGTACTCGGGAGTCGGATCGCCAGGTTCTAATTCAGCTCCATTATCCATGTCCTTGGGCAAGTTCACCAACCACTCCTGCCTCCTTCTCCTCTTTCATAAAATGGAGAGAATGAAAGCACCTGCCTCACAGGATAGTTGTCAAGGTTAGAGGAAGTAAGACGTGTGGTGTGTGTAGAATGATGCCTGGCACAAAGTAATTGCTCAATACATGTTCGCTCTTATCACTAATATGACTTCTCCAAGCATGTAATCACGCTGACTTTGTTATCTCCGAGGAAATGGAAAGTCGCAGGCTCTGCCCCTGAACAGAACAGAACATTAACCCAAATAGGCCAAGCAATCTAACAATCTGGCAGCACCAAAATTGCCTATTGCCTCCACTTTCTCACTCCACACACGAAGTAGAGGCTTTCTTGTTGGAACTTTCAAAGACAATACCAGACAAGGCACACTGAGCAGCCTCACATTCTGCTGCCAACCTTGGAATCAGATGGGGTGCTTGGGACTGGACCATGGGCTCTGAACTGCGTTGCCTCTGGTAAGTCTCAATCAAGCCCTTCCTCACCTTTACCAAGCAGAAAGCTGCAAAATCTGAATGCATTTTCAGGCAACAAAAAGCTAAGGGTTTCCTGTTAACCTCAGTTGCTTATTAACCCTCCCTTCCTGAGCACTGCAATCTCGCTTAATAACATGCTTATTTATCCCCAGCCTGTACACCCTTATTCAGAAACTGGCATCTTTCCACGTGAAGCTGCCATCCTGGGAACTTCCAGTGCTGAGGGTGACCCCACGAGACTGTTTCATCAAGTAACACTCCCATGCGAAATCCGAGGATGGAACTCCAAACCCCGCCCCACCTTGCCCCCCATGGAGCTGTGAGTTAGAAACTCTTGTCACCAAATGTCATGCTCAAGTGTTGCTAGTGTTTTCATCTAAGTTGGTCTGAGCTGAGAATATTTCTGGGCTCACTTACTCTTAAAGACAACCCCAGTGTTTCGCACTGAGATTAACACTCTTTGACACAGCACACAGTGCCAGAGTGTAACATTTACAAGGGGAAAATAACTTGAAAGTGAAGGAGTCCAAAAAGGCATAATTACCCAAGGCAAACTGTTTTGTTCATTCAGTGATTACAGTGGTTTTAAAGCCTTATAATTTATCATAGCTCAGAACAGTTTAAATCTCAGTTGTGCTCCTCTGAGAAACCGAGACACTTCCCTTTCTTTATTCCTTCTGACAGGCTATTCTTTTAATATCATCTTAGTTCTAAGACGGCATAGACTGTACCTTCCCTACATAACACACAGAAAGAAAGCAAGCTGACAGCGACAGACGTGCACCTTTGCATTAGGCTGCAATGCACAAATAACCAGAGAGTATAACAATTCCAAATGGGTGTAATTTCTTTCAGGTTCAAGTATCAGTTTGCTTGTTTTGCTGCTGCTAATCACCTCTTAAACAAACAATTGCTTTATCTATGTACTGTGCCTCATTTCACTTTCAAATTATGTGTGTGTTTTGCTCCTAACAGCTTATTATGATCTATAATTAACAATTTTGCTGAAAGCAGAGCCGTGTATTGAGGAGAGCCCACATGCTATCTGAGAAGTACTTGAAACAGGAGGCCTTTGTTTTCTTCACAAATTTGGCAAACAGAAGGTACCTCCTCTCTCTGCTGTGCATTGTCTTCTCCAGAAGTCCAGAAGTGTGCAGGCAGAAAATTAAAAGAAATTTTTTGAACTGTGGCAGAACTTCAGTTTGCTATCTTTGAATAGCAAACTGAAATTCTCGAATAGCAAACAAATTCTCGAATTTGTCCACAACTGAGAATCACCTGGGGAGCTTTCACAGGAATGCTCAGACCTAACCTCAGACCTATTAAGTCAGAATCTCCAGGGGGGGGCGCGGGCCTGAATACTAGTTAAAGTTCCCAGAGGATTATAAAGTACAGTCAAGAATGAGAATGACTGTGGCAAATTATTTAGTCTACTTGTCTAGGGTACCAGGAGCCCAGAGAAAAAGGTAACACAGGTAAGAATTAAATGGTTAAAAGCTGGATTTACTAGACTGCACTAAAACTTATTTTCCAAGTACATGAACATCTCCAATCTAAATGACTTGCAGAAGATTCTTTTGACCCACCTCTCAGCCTATACAAACTCACCAAGCAAGCAGCAAAGTTGCTTAAAAATTTCACCCTTGAAAGCAGGTCTTTGAGATAATGGAATGGAAAATCATTTGGGAACAGATTTCCTGGATGTATTCTTGAATAGGCAACCTGCATTTCTCTTGTGGGTCAACCACTTTAGAACTTTCTCTGTGAGGCTTGGCAAAGTTATTAAAGACACAGCTACTGAATTCTTGTGCTGAAAGGTCTGGGTACGGTTCTCCACTTTCACACAATCTGCTAGATGGGAGGGAAACTAGTTTCTTTTACGCACATCAGAGAAGTTGGGTGCAAGCTTTAGTAGGAGTGAGCTGTCAAGAATTTTTAGATATAGGTATCTTTTTGCCTTTGTGATGCAGTCCTGAAGCCCTGCCAGGAGAGTTTCTTCTGGACCCAACACTGAAACGTGCCAAATTTGTTCCCTGAGCTCTTCTCTACCCCTAGCACAACTCTCTCTGGAAACTGCTCCATCCTTTCTCTCTTACTCTCTTGGACTTAGTGTCAGCTAGCTTCCTCTGATCAGTTCTTGTACACATTCAAATTCAAGGTGCTAATAAGGAATTCTAAAAGGATGAATTACCTATTGTACTTTATTCATTTATTTATTTATTTTGGCAACTTTCTCCTCTCATGCTTCTAAACAACTCTTTCTTTACCAAACACACACACACACACACACACACACACCCCTCTGTTATATGATCCAGTGATTTCCAAACATGGCTGGTCAATGGACTCAACCAGGGAGCTTTCTAAATATCATTTCCTCGGCCCTACTCCCTGATTCTGCTTCACTAGGTCTGGAATAAGGTCCAAGACTCTGTATTTCCGGAAGCTTCCAAAGGGATGCTAATGATCACCCAAGTCTGGAAACTAGTCATCTGTTCCCTAGGAGAATACCAGGTCAGACTGAGGGAGAAAGGAAAGAGTCACCCAACAGAGATGCATGGTGAGAGGTATTCTGAAGTAGGAAAGGATTTCTGGCACCTCTTCAAGTCCCTGGTGCAGTTCTGGCTGACACAGCAGCTGTCCAAGCATGTGCTGCAGGTGTGACACTGTTCAGAGAGTGAATGGATTGAGGGTTTGCAATCTATCATCATCACTGTTCAAGTAGTTTTGGACCTGTCGAGGGACAGAGCTACCTTTGGCCATAATAAAGATTCTCATTTTCTAAATCCTACTCTCCATGCAATAACTGAGAAAGCATATGCTGTATCTGAGGGCCTGCTCCTCCAAAAAAAAAACCCTTCAATTAGAAGGTGAAGAGGACCTGAGGGCCTGGGAGGAAGGGAATATTGGTTAAGAGGGTTTATGAGAGGGTATAAAACACCAAGTACAAAAGAGACCTTACATTTAAAAACCAGTTTAACATAGAAACAGTTTCCCTTTCCTGATGGAGCAAGCAAGGACTTGCAACTCTTCTCAGTATCTCTCATTGGCTGGCTTGCCTCACAGTTTCTTCACGAAGAAAACACTGTGCAAGGCAAGAAATATTGTGACTTAAATTGCATTCATGAGATTCTCTGATAAAAAAAAAATCAATGTGTCGGATCAATTTTTCTTAAACAAGTTCATCATACTCTAGAGTGATCAATAGGGAATGTTTTTCAGCCGCTTCCCAGCCTTCCCACTTCAGTAATTGCTAGAATTTCATATCGACAGGCCATAGGATGCTTTGAAGGCTGAATTGATCCATTAGCCTGTGGTGCTACAAAGCTAGGCCACAACAATAATGTGGTGTCCCCCCAGGGACCGGAGCTGAAATCAAACAGGAGGTAAGCCATTACATTACGCGTTTGACCCTGGAGGAGCCAGGCTCCAGCTTCTATTTGCAAACAGGAAAGGCACAAGAGCAAAAGGAATGGAGCACCCAAAAAGAGGATGGGACCAAGAAGAGAAAGCAGCAGAGGCCGGGAAGGAAGAAAATGTGGAGAGACTATAGCCTGATTATGAATGGTCCCCATCGAAGAGGAAATGCTGTGTGGCCGGGTGAACCACATATGCTGGGCAGCTGCAGTCAAGAGAAAAATAAACTTGAAAGGACTCCAAATGGGAAGCTAAATGATGTTCATCAGTATCATTTTGGTCTTGAACCATAGCTCATAGTTCTTCTTTAACAGTGATGTGAATAATTACCTGTGCCTGGGGCGAAGGAGAAAGGGAGAGTCCAAGAGTACAACCAAGGAGAGAGGGGGCAAGGAGGACAGGGAAAATGGAGAAAACTCTTCTCTTTTGCCAAGAGGTAAAATGATTCATCTTGTAATCATTCCTGGACAGCTGTACTGAGCATTCATACAACCCAGTAGCTCAGCAGGTTATAATAATAGGGATTATAATATAAAAATCATCTCAGAGAAATCAAGGCTTGATTCACCAAAAAGAAGTCTTACCATAGGGGGCCAGGTCATACTGCCTTTGCTGTACAAAGTCTAACTTTGGTAACAGGAAAATAAAACCTGACAGTCAGAATGTATGCTAGTGAGAGACACTGATTTGCCTCTTACAAAGCCGTAGTTAATCTATTAATCACGGAATTGTTCATTAGTTATCCTACACACTACAGTTATGTGGCCTTCTCAGAAACCTGTTGGAAAGCAATGTCTGTGGAAAGCAAATTTGCACACGAGATGGAAATCGCCCACCACATGCTAGCATGGTTAACCTGCAATTTTTATGTGGAAATTAGGTATGCCTTATTAAAACTCAAAGCCAGGGTTTTGCTGCTCTCAAATAGAAGCATATGTAGATCCCTGTAGCACAAGCATAGTTCTGAGTGACAGGCTGGCATACATGAGTTGCTGGGTCAGACCTCACCAGAGGATAAACTGATGTGTTCCATGCTGTCACACATTGCTTTCTGCATGCACTAGACATCCCAAAGGATGGTGACCTCCTTGGCAACTCACATGTTTTTCAGTTTCCATGCTAACCTTACCTAGTGAGCTCATGTGGGTATTTGCTCAGTGGGTTTCATAATCAGAATCCGGCCTCTATCTCAGGCAAATATAATTAATCTGTCCACTCTCAGTAAACAGCAGCAGCATCATCTATGCAATTTTTTTTTTTTATCTAGGAAGTTAAATGTGGGAGAGATGAAATTACAAAAATGATGACTGTTTCAATAATAGGTTTTTTGAGTATGTTACTAGATAAACTCGTTGACAGAATTAGATAGTATTGTGCAGTTGGCAATATATTTATTTACAGTGAATTATGGAAAATTAATATCTTACTTCTAGAAACAACCACAGTGGCCCACAGTGGGCAGAGATATGGTGGCAATACCAATGTGATTTCTCACTTAGAGTGCCATGGATAAGCCTGCCACCTAAATGTCTGCTGTCAAGACACAGGGCTAATTCCTGCTATAGGGCCAGAGAGACAGGCCATATTCCAGGCAGACTTCTGTGCTGCTCCTATCAAAATTTGATAGGAGTGATAGATAAGTCTCAGGAAATAAATATCATACACATTCTGTCTACCAACCAACTTTATCCAGATGACTGCGGAGATTTTATAAAATACATATCCCCAAGTGGCGGGGGGGTGGGAGGTTGGGGTACCAGGTGGTGGGTATTATAGAAGGCACGGCTTGCATGGAGCACTGGGTGTGGTGAAAAAATAATGAATACTGTTTTTCTGAAAATAAATAAATTGGAAGAAAAAAAAATACATATCCCCAACGCCCACTTTCAAAACTTGTGATTTGTGAGATCTGAGGTGGGTTCTGGAATCTGTACTTTTTAAAAGTCTGTAGGTGACTCTGATGAACAGCCTGGGGTGGAAATCAGTAAGTCCCATCTGATGCCTTAGATGCTCTAAATCCTTACCCTGCAAAGCATATATGGACAGTGGCATATTCAAAATTCAGGCTCCCAAGCCCCACCCCAGACCTACTAAATCAGAATCTGCATTTAAGCAGGATCTCCAGGTATTCTGTGTGGTCAGGAAAGTTCAAGAAGCACTTCTCTCTAATTTGTCTGCATATCTTTTAAGTCACTTGAAGTTATCTACCCAGTGCTCATGGATTGCCAGCACCTTGCTTCATGAGGCAAAGAAACGCCTTCACTAAGTTATTGCATCAGATTTCAGTAAGTCTCATGGCGAATGTTTGGTTTTTAGTAAAACCATTGTTTAAGGCATCATATATTGTTTAAGGCTGTCAAATGTCTCTTGGTTGAAAGACCTATGGAAGAAAACAATTTTTTTTAATGAAGAAGAAAAAGCTGGAAAGTAATACATGTTTGCATGAGAAAATACAAACAAAGCAAGCAAATAAAAGTGATCTATTATTCCACTATCCAAATATATTGTTGATATTTTGTTATAGAGTATGCATACATATTCCATGTGTATCATCATAAACATTTCCACAGAATGAAAAAATAATCATTTTCAACATGGGTTTTTTATGCCATCATAAGATTCTATTATGTGAACACATACTACTTTATGAAATAGTGACATGGAATATTATTCCCTCGGTGTTTACTTCTAGTTACTTTTTTGCTGGTATAAACAATACTATAGCAAACATCCTGAACATCTGCATTTGGATTTGTATATCCCTGAAAATACTTTTAATATATGTCATATCTAAAAGATTTACTATTTCTCCTAAGGAACTGCTTAGTTAACATTTTTCCAGATGACAGTTACAGTAAATTGAGTTTCCCTTTTTGCTTTCACTGTCAGAAAGTCAGAATTAAATGTAATGCTCAATTACACTAATTATACTAACCTAGATTCATAGATATACACATTATATGATTACACACTATATATAGATATTATCTATGTATTATATGTATTTTTATGGATTTGAAAATATGCACCTTTGATAAAATACATTAAATATTTTAGGGTAGTAAGGCACTTATCAATTTAAATCAAGGTAATTAGTGGTTTCAAAAGAAAAGTTTCCAAAATTGGCAGGGTTCCTGTTAATGCATGTTAACAAAATTACAGTTAAGTTAACAAACATACTGTTATTTAAATACCAAAAGAAATTTTCCTCCCCATTCTGTTATTAGGGGCTTATTTTTTAGACCTTCAAGCAGTCCCCTATAAAATGCCTAAATCCATGTTAAATGAAAGACACATTAAATTCAGAGCAAATTGCAGCAAAGGGGAAAGAGGTGAGTATAGGAAGAAGAAGAAAAGGAGTTAAAAGAAGAAACAAAAATGGCCCCAAGGGAGGCTTTGCCCAGACTAGAGCATCTACTTTGGCAGAGTCTCATAAAGTGGGTTATAGTACCATGACTTCAGAGTGAAATCAAGCTTTAATTCACTATAAATATAGATTACCACACAGGGAGTGGATTTCCTGCGAAGGGAAGTTTAGATTCACTCAGGTTTAAATGCAAACAAGAGATGAGGAGAAGGGAGAGAAAGGAAAAATGTGAGAATTACTTCGTCCATTGCCAGAATCGAAGATTCATATGTGAGACACTGCTGGACCGTTTTGAATCTGATCCTATTCAAAATGATGAAGAGGGAGGAAGCAAGAAAAAGTAGGCAAGTGAGCAGTTCCCACAGCAACTCTGGGCAGTTCTTAGGAGACCTGACCCAAACCCTGTCTCACCAATAACTGGCTTAAGCCCAGTGGACAGAATCTGAAGCCTTTTGTAACATTCTCTGCATTCTCAACCCCTTCTTGCTTGCAGTTTGTTAATGCTAGAAAAACTTCTAACTCAAGAATGGAGTAGATAACCTGAAAGCACAAAATTAACATGAGAAAAACTGATGTAAACCTTGAGGATACAGACCTTCTAAGCCTCAGAGCTCATGTTACTTCATCACGGACTGAAATCCGGCCTCATGAACAGAAAACCCCTTGAATATAGCCCTTTATTTGGGTCTCTTCTAGTTTAGAGAGAGAATAAATGGCTTTTATTTGGGGAGCGCCTTAACTCCTGAGCAAATTATTTTTGTCGTACAGTTCAACCAATGCAAGGAATTAATGTAAAAACATGTAAGCATCAGTCCACTTTCAAAGAAGTGAGAACAAAGCTGCTGCACAGCTACCCTGGGACTGCAATTCTGTAGCCGAGCAAAATGGAATAATAGCTAGAGTCCAGTGGTTCTCAGGAAGGGAACCCTGATGTGATAGGCAGAATCATGGCCCCCAAAGATGTCCCTGTCTGATTCCCAGAACCTATGAATATGCTGTTTCGCGGCAAGGCGGTATTAAAATTGCAGATGAAACTAAGGTTGCTAATCAGATGATCTTAAAATAGATTAAACTCAATGAGCTGAGTGGGCCCAATGTAATTACAAGTGTCCTTTAACATGGGAGAGGAAGGCAACAGAGAGGTCAGTCAGAGAGAGATTTAAAGGAGCTGAGCTGTTGGCTCTGAAGATGGAGGAAGAGGCCACATGCCATGGAATGCAGGCAGTTTCTAGAAGCTAGAAAAGGCAAAGAAATAAATTCTTCTCTAGAGCTTCCAGAAAGAACAAAGCTCTGTCAACACCTTGACTTTAGCTCAGTGAAACGCATTTCCAACTTATCTCCAGAACTTTAAGACAATAAATTTGTGTGGTTTAAAACCACTAGGTTTGTAGTGGTATGTTACAGTAGCAGATCTGGAAACTTATTAAAAATGCAAATTCTCAGGGTGCCTGGGTGGCTCAGATCATGATCCCAGGGTCCTGGGATCGAGCCCTGCATCAGGCTCTCTGCTCAGCAGGGAGCCTGCTTCCTCCTCTCTCTCTCTTTCTCTGCCTGCCTCTCTGCCTACATGTGATCTCTGTCAAATAAATAAATAAATCTTTTTTTAAAAAATGCAAATTCTCTGGATCCACCCCAGACTTCCTGAATCAGAAATCTTTAGGGTGGGGCTCAAAAACGAGCATTTGATAAACCATGCAGATGATCACATTAAAGTCTGAGAATTACTGATTTAGTTCAATTCCCTCTGAAGCCCAAAACAGTAAACTGATATGCTAATAAGAGCCTCATTAGTGGCAGAACTGGAACTAGACCTAGATCTCCTAGGTTTTTAAAAATACTTGTTATTTCGGGGCGCCTGGGTGGCTCAGTGGGTTAAGCCGCTGCCTTCGGCTCAGGTCATGATCTCAGGGTCCTGGGATAGAGTCCCGCATCGGGCTCTCTGCTCAGCAGGGAGCCTGCTTCCTCCTCTCTCTTTCTCTGCCTGCCTCTCTGCCTACTTGTGATCTCTCTCTGTCAAATAAATAAATAAAATATTTAAAAAATATATTTGTTATTTGTATGCCCTTTTATGCATGTACTACTATTTCATCTAGACTCAGGTTTTTCCTCAGTAAAGCAAGACTAAGTGTGTATAACCTCTCATAGAGCCACTGTCAGCAAAAATTTAGGTAATATGTAAGTCAAAATGCTTTAAATGGAATAAGCTGTTGTTCAGAAAAAGTTATTCTTACTACACAGTAATATTACAATGAATGTACTGTGTGCCCAGCAAGTTACTCTATTTTTTGTGTGTGTGCTAATATAATCACTCACACAGATATGGGCACATGACTCATGCCTAGCCAAATAATACCCTATTCCCCTGGACTGTGTTAGGGGAGGATCAGATGACCCAACAGGGCCAGACGGTGTCCCTCACCAGAACTGTTATATGCACGATTGGCCAGAGAAGCCCTTTCCACTGTTTGCTAAACCCTGGCATTTAGAGAAATTCTATCTGCAGAACAAAGTCAACTATAGAGATGAGGGACAGATGAATGGATGGATGGATGGAGAAACAGATGCATGCATGCACAGAGGAGTAGAGAGATGAAGATGGTAGAAAGAGACAGAAAAAAGACACCTGAAGTCAACTACTTAATGCCAGTTCTTGAGATCCTGGATCCTATGCTATAATTTCAGTCTTATAAGCTGTATACTATTGCTTCCAAGCTTTGTGAGCCTTTTTTGCTTAAACTGTTGAAATTGAGTTTCTGTCATCTGTGGCCCAAAGAGTTGTAAATAGGTGTAGCATTCCTTTTAGATATAATACTATTCTTCAACAACACAGTATCGCCTTTCACACCAACAATTCTCTTCATCAGCACTCAGTAGCAGTTTCAAATCTGAACTTCCACCACCTTTGGAAAACAACTCTCTGAGGATCAATTTCCAAGCTTCTGGGCATCTTGTGGAAGTCCCCTTACTAACCACTCCCACTCCCCGAGGTTCTCACTAGTCTTCCCTTTAACTGCATAATCAGTTTCCCTAGTCAACAGCTCAATGGTGTGGGGGGACCAAGCCCTGCAAAAGATTTTTCTCTATCCCCTTACGACTTTCACTTATGAACACTTCCACAATTCCCAGCAATATCTATAAAAGTGTATCTACAAATTCTCCTTGAAAATTCACTTTGCATCCCATCCTCATAAAGTTCCCCTGGGCCCTCTAGGTTAAGAGAAGTACGAATAAGAGTCATGGCTTTCCTAAGTCATTAGTTGACTCAAGCCAGATGTTACGTGAAACAAGCTATGATAATGCTTGGATGAGTTTCTCTAGTGTGTATGAAATGAGATTATGGTTTGGAGACTAAGCCCAGTTGGGCAAGTGCTCATGCAACAGAGGTCAGAGGCCTCTTGACTGATATGGAACAAGGTGAGTTTAGAAATACTTTTCCTATTGCCCCAAAGGATGTATCTAGTAGAAACAAGAAAGGGAGGGAGGGAGAAAGGAAGCAAGAAATGCAGGGAGGGAAAAAGAGAGAAGAAGGAAGGAAGGAAACGAAGAAAGGAGGAAGGGAGGAAGGAAGAAAGCCAAACACAGAAGAAAGGGAATGAAGAAGGCTGATTTTTAAAAAAAATTTTAGATCCTGAATAAAAGAAAACAACCTTATAGATGTAGAACATTTTCAGGGGTAATTAGGAGTTTCACATTTTAAGGTGGACTCTAGGAAAAGTTAAATCCACCAAAAACTTAAAAATAAATATGCCATATAGAATGGTGTAGTATAACACACCTACCTTCTAGATTGAAGCCAGCATTTGCAAGTAAGTAGCCAAGATCATGCCACAGAGAAAGAAATTCCTATTGAGCTATCTCTCTTTATAATCCATGTTCTAGAAGGCAACAAAAGCTTTCCCAAATCCAGGGAAAACATTGGTCTTTTTTATATCATCTACATTTCCCAAACACGCTCCTTGGACCTAACGAACACCTGTGCCTGCCACATGTCTGGGTTCCCCTCAGCAGGCTGTATCATCAAGAAGCCTTCTTCCATTACAAGCCTGTCTTTAAAATATGGTTTCTAAGTCCTGTGGGCTAATTAAGCACAGCTGGGTCTACATCGGCCTCACTCAAGTGTGACGATTAAGCTGGCAAGAAAAAATCAATCATCATTAATCACTAAATCCATGTAGTGACTTCTAGAGGTGCTAAATGGGTTGAGCAGGGCAATGGTGATGCTTTTCATTGAGCGACCAAATGGTTAAAGTGAGAAAGAGCATGCATTCCTCCCAGAATGGGTGGGAACGTCAGAAACTTGTGTTTACAGAACAGGAAAATCTAGGTAAAGTGGGAATAAAGTGTTTATAATTCCCTGTACATTGCACTCCCTTCAATTTTGGCTGTTTGGGCCAGGGGAAATGAATATAACTATTGCCACCACTTGTTATTACCTGAATGGTACCTCCATTAGAGTTTAAGATATCTCTTTTAGTGCGAATATATATATTCACTTGTAAAGTGTTTTCATTGAGCAGACTTTTTTTCCTTTTATTGGACTATTCCCTACAGCCCTTTGCCTTATGATGCATTGAGAGTTTATGTCTTCTCTGAATATACTCTTTACTGAAGCATTCAGTGTAAAGGAGTCTGGTTTATGCCATGCCCATTTAATTTAGCAAAACCATCCTCCTCTTTGACGAAGGTGGCACAGAGGTTTCAGATCTGCATGTGGAGAACAATTAGCACTACCATTATTATTGCTTTGTATAACTTTTTGTTTTAGGGTTGTTTTCTTGTGTTTAATTCCCTTCTATTTCAGTGGCCAAGGAGGCTGACTTCAGAAGCTGTGGAAATATTTTATTGTGCTTACAATGAAAATAGGAGTCCTGTCTCTGGTTTCATTACTGGACATTAGTTTAGAAACAATTTGCCCTATGTCCTGTGAAAGAGAATACAAGTCAGGGTGTGCCTATTTCCCAATAGTAAAGCAAGTCCTGTATTCTTTCTGGTGCAAAATGAATGCAGGGATTAATTTAAGCAACAACAAATTGCACACTGCCTCTCCCACACTCCAGCTAATGACAAGTGTTGGGAACTCATTTGCAGGCCAGTTGGAAAAGCAAGAGGCATTATAACAGAAAAACAGCCATAAGCAGCTGAGGCAATTTTCACATCTGCCTCCTGAAACTTAAGGATATGTGTCTACTCTAAACTCACCATGTCTTTTTTCTGTCCTTGGGTTTGTGTTGAGGATTCTTGGAGAATTAGCATGGAAAAAGGTAGGCTATAAATCCCACTTCTTGTCACCAACCCTCTGGATCTTCTTTTCTTTCCTTCTTTTTTTAGATTTATTTATTTATCTTAGAGACAGAGGGGGGTAGAGAGAGAGAGAGGGAGCATGAGCAGGGGGAGGGGTAGAGGGAGAGAGAGAATCTCAAGCACTGAGCATGCAGCCCCATGTGGGGCTCAATCTTAGGACCCTGAGACCATGACCAAGCCAAAACCCAAAGTCAGACGCTTAACAGACTGAGCCACCCAGGCACCCCTGCACCTTCTTTCCTTCAATCCTAGTGCATGATCACCCTCCTCAATGGAGAGTAAAAACTGGAATTTGGAACTGCTTAAGGAAAAAAGAAAACCCTAACATCTAAGGTTAAATCTCCTTCTCTTCTTTTAAAGTTGGAATAGCATATGGAGAAAATGAAAGGTGTGACCTTTTTAGGTCTCCAATCCCCTTTACCCTTCTGGAAGCAAGAAATTTAGAGACAATGAGCACAATAGGAAAGAGGGTGGTGAAGGACCAGACTGAGACTGAGATGGAAGAAGAGAAGCAAAAGTGCCAGGAAGAGATGGAGATAAGGAACAGGGAGGCTGGAAAATAGACAGAAAAGAAAAGGCCTGGACAAAATCATAAAGGAAGCCAAAGTGGTTTACAGTTTCTCCATTTTCTATATGGAGCTCTCATTGCTCTCAGCAATGCTCAGTTACGTGCCCAGCAGTCTCCTCCCACCCATCCATGCCTATTGGGTGGGACACCACTGCCCCTTGCTCTCAGAAATTCCATCCACTTCACCAGACTGAATTCTTATGGTCTATTTGACCCCTCTGTGAGCTCTAGGGCCTCTAGCACGGTGAGGACACGACAAGTACTTAATAATACTCACTGGAAAAACAAAAACAAAACACACAACTAGACAATGAGAACTGGTGGATTATTACTATTTAACTTTAGAAGAATAAATATGAATATTTTTATACCTTCCTGATCTAAATGACTGATTTCCCTGTTAGAAATCATAGGTATTTGGCAGGCCCTAGAGTAGATATCATAGTTGTCAGTCTTTAGGAAGATCTTCAGTTTCTACCAAGGCAGTGATCTAACTCACCAGCTCTAGAGGAAAGAAGGAAAGGCAACAAAAGCTCGACTTACATGATGGTAGGTGGTTAATTCTGGGCTGGTGTGTACACACACACACCATACAGTTCTCACCTAACACACTGGGTTGATGTCATAAATTTAAAAGCTGTGTTACTGAAAGTTTTGAACACCCTGGGACTGCTAACACCCACGCTGTCAGTCATGTAGTGTGAATGGTTCCTGCACCTGTTTTGATAAAGAGGAGGGAATGGGAAGGCAGGTACTATCAATCTAATTGGGAGTCAAAGAGTAAGAGGTTAGGACTCAGACAGAAGAAAAATGTTCAGATGCCCCTCAGGCAAGTTGTGCAGGTATGATTCTCTAGACTAGGAAATCATTGGCTGGTTAAAGCAGACACTCACCCAAAACCTGTGAGGCTGACACTCACTCAATCACTCAGAACGGCTGTTTTAAGTCTCATGAACACGATGCCTCTGTGTTTCTGGCAATGCAGGTGACCCACATGAAGAGGGCCAGCTGTGTCAAAAAGCCGTTTCACCATCTGAACCTATGTTCTCCATGAGCAGGTTTTGCCAACAAACTCATCTCCCAGGGCCTAAGCCTGGCACAATGCAAGCAGACACTGAGAAGAAGGAAGTGTAGGCCGTGAGTAAGCAAAAGCAGGAGAGAGTGATCATGGATGTCAGCCAGACCAGGTTTCCTGAATGAAATACCACCAAGCTCCCAGCATCCAAAAGAGGGAAAGCACAGATGAAAAAAAGACTCACACAGACACATACCCAGAGAACAAGAACTGCTCGGCAGTAAAAAGAACTTTTAAGTGAGCACAGGTGGCTAGTAGGAAAGTCAACTGAGGCTGAAGATAGGAACCCAAAGTCCTCCAGAGATGTGCAGTAAGCCACCAGGTCCGACCACCAACAGCTCCAGCTCCTAGCTGGTAGAAGAATCCTCCAACTAACAAGGAAGAAAAGAGCAGCATGGCTGAAGCATCCAATCCAGATGCTGTTTTCAAAAATCCACCCCTTCTGCCTTCCTTGGGCGAGAACTGGAGGGTGCTGGCCAGTGATATGGATGCTCAGATAGACAAGTGTAACAGGAAGTGTAACAGGTTGTTCATACTGCATTTGTCAACAGGGGCCTCATATGACAGGATACCAAAGCTTGTATGAGATACAGCCCCTCACACACAGAATTTACAGTGGCAATGCAGGAGAATCTGTTCCACCAGTCTTGACCCAGCTACCTACTTTGAGATGAATACAAGGGAAGAGAAAGTAGAAAGAAAGGATTGGTAAAGGGGTTTGGTTTGGGGTTTTTTTTTGTTGTTGTTGTTTGTTTTTGTTTTAGAAGAAAGCTGTGCCCTGCAGTGAACCCTCATCACAAGGGGACCCCCTTGCACAGCCCAGGAACACCTTTCCAATTGCATTCTATGTGTTCCAGTGTTCCAGAAGCTGTTGAGATACCCTGGATGAGTACAAACACTATTCCCAGAATTGTACACAGCCACAGCCTGGTGCCGCCATACCACCTGTCCCTTAGGGGCAAAGATGGGGAATGTTGCCTTCACTACACATTCTAAGGAGAATATCTGCACAGGTTCGCTTCAGAGAGCTTTGAAATGGATTGCCTGTCACTGAGACCCCAAAAGAACTGATGCCTGATTCATTCCTCAGGAAGACAGAGCAGACTGTGGACTGTGACCTGATTCTAGATCACAAAATAAAAGGGTAAGGAGAGAGGTCACTGTTTTGATGGCAAGGCCAGAAATGCACAGCAGCATGGATCCATCAGCAACTTGTGTTCACTGCAGTGGGGTGGTGGGAGGAAGTGTTGAGGAGCACATGTTTCTTGTGGGCCATACAGGAGAGCAAGCTTACACAGGAACTCAGAACATGCTCACTTAAAATAAGAAAGCATCTGTCTAGGCCAAAAGGACTATGCAAGAGAAGGGTAGCAAGACCCTCCAAAGTCCCTGAAAAATGCACCAGAGACCACTTGGAGCCTCTGCAGGCCCAGAAGGCAGAAAACACTGGCCTAGTAAGAACTGTCCTACTGTTTACATCTTCTTCCTACTCTGCATCCCTCCTCCCCAGGAAAACCACAGCTAGCTAGTGGTGAAAAGGTGAGCCTAGAGAGAAGAAAAGGATAAGCCAAAAGGCTCCCCTTTACTACTGCAGGCCTGGCAGGGAAAAAGAGAGATTTATTTGTTTGCTACTGCTGTGTAACAAATTACTACAATCTTAGCAGCTTACAACAACATCCACTTACTACCTCACAGTTCTATAGGCCAGAAGTCCAGCATGGCTTGGCTAGTTTCTCTACTTAGGGTCTGACAAGACTGAAATCAAAGTGTTGGCTGGCTAGGTTCTTATCTTGAGGCTTGAAAAAGGAATCCACTTCCAGACTCATTAAGTCATTGGCAGAAATCAGTTTTATGTGGCTATAAGTTTGAGATCTCTACTTCTCAGCTACTTATGGGTCTTCAGTCCTTGTATGTGGCCCCAAAGACACCAGAAGCACATGGAATGCCTCTTGGGCTTAGAATCTCTCTGACTTCCCCTTCTACTACCAGGAAGAAAAAACTTTGCTTTTAAAGGTATCATGTGATTAGATTTGGTCCACCAAGATAATCTCCTAAGTATCTCAAAAGTATGTGTCATAATTTTGACATATGAAGTAACACAAATCATAGTAAGAGTGGTATCTCATCATATTCCCAGATCTCACCCACCCTCAAAAGAAAAGGCATTATATAATACTCAGGATCACTGGAGGTTATTCTTAGAAATTTGCCTACCACAAACAAGTCAGATTGGAAGTTACAATTTCTCCTCAGGTCTGAATATTCAAATTACTAAATCAAGGGACTGTCTGTAACACTGAGGAATGGTGGAACTGTCAGTGAAGAATAAACAGAAAAGTAAATGGGGGAGTTTTCATCAGGGGAGAAGAGGTAAGACAGGGAGATTATCACCAGTGAATAAACGTGAAGGACAGTGGGATGCAGCATTAAGTGTTTTGTTTGCATCCTGAGCTGTACTTGCTGGACATACAGTTTACTCAAGGATCATAACCCCCGAGAAAGGCTGGGCTGAATCAAACCAAAATGATGTGTCCTAAGGATGGTAAGACCAGAGAGGGACAAGAAAAGTGGAAGTAAAGTGAAGTTCTCTGCTACAAAGAGAAGATCCCAACTACTAGAAAAAGAATTTGGGGTGGATCTTCGTATATTGCAGAGGAAACACAGTTATGTCAAAGGTTCCCTGGGGTACATGACAACAGACTGAGTCTT